>NC_080045.1:36804345-37049563 GCF_012489685.1 Lotus japonicus | reverse complement strand
GAATTAGGATCCGCTTGAAGGACCGTGAAGCTGACTTAAAGAGCTAAAACTCTTATGTTTACCTCAATTTAAGATTCCGCCTTCTTGTGGGTCCCGCGAACACCTGAGTCTTCAGCAGCTTACTCCTCTCTTGGGCCCGATTTTGTGAAGATTTAGAAAAGGCTTAGGAAAGATTTAGATAACAAGGATTGTTACTTGATGTACAAGTTTATTTACTAGTATAAATATGATAGTTGAGGCTCTTGTTACGGGGTAACCTCATCTCTCCCTCTTTTCTAGTATGAGTTACTAAACTCCTTAGTTAGTCTTAGGATTTTTAATATTCTTGTATTGGAAAACCTGAGGTTCTGTTCTTAATATATTTCATCTTTTTATTCAAGCTGATTTATGTTCTTAAATTCATGCTTTCAATATTATTTTGGATTCGAGTAATACAGATGGTCGAAACTGCCCAGTGGGAAAAAGAGTATGAATGTACTTGGAAACTTTATTAGTCTCCCAGGCGTACCTTAGGTAGCCAAAACAACGAACTGCTCATCAAGCAGAAGGTGCTAAAGCACACAAGGTATTTTCCCGAACTAGGATCACCGACTCTTCCCCTTTCCAAACTCATTTTCGACTCCTACATCTTTATCAAGAGATTATCATCATTATTTAAAAGTGTTCTAGTTTTGTTTAGTGTATTATGAATTTCATTTGCAAATCAATTTCTATTTCTTTTTGTCTCTAACTTTATAAGTCAAAAAATCCCCTTAAACCCAAGTAACTCCCCGAGAAGGTCTCGATCCCCTAAAGCGAAAAAGGCTCGAACCTTGGTCAGACCTGTCAAATATTCTCCCACAACCCAGTCACTAGTATGACATAACTTCACATTTCCCCACACTCCAACATTCCACAGTTATATAATTGCATAATTCAACACATCCTACTATTAGCCACTTAGCACATATAAGCATGTGATTCAGTCAACATCAATCATAGCAACAATCAGATCATCAACACATATGTCGGTCGAAGCCCTAGAAAATGGATACACAAGTCTCAAGGTTTAACAACGGTCGAAGCCTCAAAAAACATTTTCCAATTCAGCTCAATAAGCATCATCACAATCAAATAAGCAAGTCTAAGTTATCGACGCCTAATTCCTCTGTTTCGTCTTGAAAACGCTTCGCTTGCTCCAAATCAACTCCTCTTGGTTCATGTAAATCGAAACCTCGCTAGCAATCCAACGCAACCGAAATCGGGACGATCGGGAAAGAACGAATAATTTTCTCCCTCATCTTTCTCTCTCTATGTCGCGGCTGGTTGGTGGTGAAATGGTGGATATTTTGTGATTTTCCCCATTTATTGGGAAGGGAAAATGTGGAAAAATAAAGATTTTGCGGGTCCGGTCGTCCTGGTACTTTCATCTGCTGATAAAAGTGAATATTTGGCGACAGAATGCCAAAACTCAAAACGAGGGTCTTTAAATTGAAGAAAACGATTCAAACGCAATATGGATCAAAATACGCTGAAAAATACTTTTTCCAGTTGGCGTCGGATGAAGAAAATTCCTTCTGAAGAAAGATCACAATCGTCAAAAGAAATGAGGTATCGCGGATGGAAACTTCGTTAAAAGCTCCGAATGGAAAAACTCTTCATTCATGGTCTTAATTAAAGTCACCGAGAAGATAAAGCCTAGCTTCGACGGACTTCTGGGAAGTCAAACCTATCGTGTGTACAGTCCAGAGTTCCGTAGCGAAACACTGGTCATAGGAAAAATTCCCAAAGGTTCTTATTTTTCTAACGATTTTGAATTTCACTTAAACATTGCTCTAGGAGCGGAAATAATCTTTTTCGAACACTCTCGACCTTAGCCGGGTGTGGAAATGGCTCGAGCTATCACTTAAACTTACTACAGTACTATCCTTAGTCATTTCCTGAACTTTCTTCTTCATTAAGTTATCCAAATCTGCAAACACTTGTTCAGGTTCCTTTCACGGTACACCGAAACCTAGGCGTGAATAGGAAATTAAACTATTTAATCCATATCTAAAAACTTGGGTCTTACATTAGCAAGCACTCGTCGTACCAGATGATGGACTCTGTTTGGTTGGTGCAGCGGCGCGTGATGTTAACGGAGGCGGCGAAGGTAGTCTTGACAGGCGGAGGGGGTGACGTCGCCGCGACAGAGGAAGAGTCTTTGTGTTGTGGCAGTTAATCTTTCTCCCATTCAATATTGTAGTCACTCTCCTTCGCCACACCCAGCCAGCAAAAGCCCACCTTATCACCACCAAAACGCTGACAGATGATGAACAAAAACTTCAAATATGGGTGGTTGGAGGGATTAAATAGATGAAGAAAATAAATTATAATGGTTGTAAACTATTAAAAGTATGCTCAAAAGTTTAGTTGTCCTTTAAAAGTAAAATTACATACTAGAGAAGATGGAAAAAAAATGTAAAGTAATAAGAAAAGTAAATAAAGCATGAAAAGTTGAAAACCTGACTTAATGGAAAGATATCAAAATAAAAAAAAAAAATTTTACCCTATGCCAAGGGGCTGAAACGAAAAAAGGTGCTACGAAAGGGGAAAAGTAGAACCTGACACAATAAAAGACGGTTTACAAACCTACATGAAATCAACGAAAAGATGGAAAAAAAAAAGCTACTTTTATTCTCACTTATGGTGGACCTTCACCACATTGCATAAAACCCTTGGATGAATAGTTACATTTGGACCTCATTTGTACTAGTTATAGATTAGCGAGAGACAAAAACATATGTTTAAGTATAGATAGATAGATTTTGATAGATTAGGGGCCTATTTGATTTCTGTTTTTAAAAACAGTTTTCTGTTTTATAAAATATAAAAAAAATAAAACCTTTTTGATAACATTGTTTTCAAAAAATGAATTTAAAAACTGTTTCCTAATTTATTGTTTTTAAAACAAAAAAATCAGAACAGAAAAAAATTGTTTTTGTTTTCTGTTTTGCATTTATGTTCCTGAATCGTGAAAAACACGGAGAACACATTGTTTTCCTTCCTCTCATTAATGACACTATTGTAATTACGAGCAACTTGAAAAATAATGCTTTCAACAGAACGTACACCATGTCTTCCTCAGCCGCATCCCAATTCTGAACGCGACGTTGTCAGTATGGTTGGCCGTCCACAAGTTCTCTCTTCTTCAAGGTAAATTTGCTCCTTCCTCTTCTTTAATTTCTCTTGCCATAAGGATTTCCTCTTCTTCTTCTTCTACTTCTCATATTATTGTTTATTATTGATTCAGTGAAGTTAAGTTGGTGATGCCTCTTCTCCTCTTCTTTTATTCCTCTGAATGTAACCCCTTCTTTTTTGATTTCGCGTCTGTTATCTGGTTTTTAGTTGTGCTTTGTATTGTTAAGGAAGTGTCCTAGGTTGGTCTACTGGGATCGGCTTAAATGTATGGAGTATTGGGTCTATTGGGGGTGTTGTTATGAAGTTTACATATTTATGAAAAAGGGGTTTCATTGTTGTTTGACGTTTGCTTCTGGGTCAGTCATAGATCTGGTGCTGCGGTTTCTTTTTCTTTAATTAGACTACTTTTAGATATGACATTAAGCACATTTGGTGGAAGAATTTCATGGTGGGTGCTTTGCATTATGTTTTGTGTGGGCCTGAGATACGCAGGGTATGGTATGGTGTTGTGTTTTGCTGTGTTGACATTGTCTTCTTAGCTTGTGGGAAAACTTTGAAGCTACTGGCTCCTAGTAATTGCTACTGGTTCTTAGTATTTGTTTTGGGTGGTCCAATTTTATTTTATGTACCCTTTCTTTGTTTTTTTTTCCCTCCTCCTTCCCTTTCTTCATTGTATTGGGGTTGAAGCATCCCTTATGCTTCTTATCAATACAATTTCTTTGCTGATAAAAAAAAAAGAGATGACATTAAGCTTTAACCAAAAAAAAGATGTGGCATTATGCTGAATGCTCATCAGGTTTTCTCTAAAACAAAACTGTTTAAGTGAATTAGACTGCTCTAAGATATGGTATTCTCATGAAGCTGAGTTTTGAAAATTAAATTTCATAACTGAGTGTTCTAGTCATGAAGCATATCACTTATACTTTTGACATGTATATTAATATGTCTCAATGTTTACAATAAAGTTTATGTACATAAATAGATCCTTCATCTAATTACTTCATGTCTTCATGTGAATGTAATAATTTTGTTACAGAGCATCCTTGCCAACTTATATAATTGGCTTGATTATATGCCCCTTATTGCATCCCTTCTCCTTCACTCAAAGAATATGCTCAGTAAATAGAGACTGAGGAAATGTTAGTTGTGAGACCCAAGTTTTTAAGCTTAGAATAAATTAGTGAAATTTCCGATTCACGAATAAGTTCGATGTAACGTGAAGTAAGAAAACTGGATAAACGATTATTAAATGGAATAAATGTATGGAGAAGATATTTCACGAGAAGGTTAAGGACAAGATTCGAATCGACGAAACTTATGACGCAAGTATTATTCGTTTACGCATAGGACAAGAACCTTAGGAAAAGATTAATTTAACCCTTGGAACACTATAGGAATAAATTCCAAAAATCTTCAAGAGGAATATAAGAATTTCTCTTATTCCTTTCCATAACAAGCGTTTCAATACGAAACCCTGGAATGTACGAAGGTCAAATTCCAATACTCGGAAGTTTGCCGAAACTAAATCACTGATAGTTCAAGAAACCTAAAATCAACCGACGATGAAGACTTTTTCTATTCGGAGCTTCAAACGAAGATTCCACACGCATACACCTATTTCTCTCGATGTTTCTAATCTTTCTTCAGAACAAAGTTTTCTCATCCGACATCAACTGCAAAAAGTAACTTTTCGGGTAAAATCGACTTACACCGACTTTGGATCGTTTGATTTAATTCCAAGAAACCTGTTTTGAGTTCTGGAATTCTGTCGCCATAACCTATCTTAGAATTCACCGAGGAATACGTAGGAAAAATCGGAATCGCGAAATTTTCATTTTTCCGCATTTTCCAAAACCTATAAATAGCAAGAAAATGAAAAATTTTCAAAACCTTCACCCATTTTGAACCCAAACCCGCGAGCTTGAAGGAGAAGGAGGTGAAGGTGTGAAAAACGACTAGAAGGGGGGGTTGAATAGCGTTTTTAATATAAAAACTTTCCCCTTAAGATTTAAAGTAAATCTTTTCGGTTTCTCTAAGATAGATGGTGCAGCGGATAAAGATAGAGAGAAGAGAGAAGCACACAAGTATTTTATCCTGGTTCACTTGATAAATCCCTCAAGCTAATCCAGTCCACCCGTTAAGGTGATTTCTTCCTTCTTAGAATGAAGGCAATCCACTAATCAGATAATTGTTACAACTGCACTTGAAACCTACAAGTGACTAACAATACACTGACTTAGCTATCACTAAGATTCACTCTCTTAGTCTTCTCTAGGATCCGATCAACCTTGATCTCCTAAAGGAATCACCACTAAGATTCACTCTCTTAGTCTTCTTAAGGATACTGACCTACCCGGTCCCTTAAGGAAAATCAAACAACTGTTTGAGGTTGGTGTTTACAAAGGTTTGCTTCTAAATAAGCTGAGTGTAAACCAAATAAGAATAGATGAAGAAAGTAGAGGCTTGAATCTTTTCTTGTATTGCAGCTCTTGATTTCTCTCACACTGCTTTCTTCTTTTCTGCAGCCTTTTATAGTCCAAGGTGCAAAGGATATTTCTGTTGAGAGAATATGACCGTTGGAGGGCATTTCTGGAACTTCCAGAACCTGCTGTGGCTGAACCTTGGTAGGTAGGCTTTTCAGAATAGTACACTGCTCTTGTACTTCTTGATAGAGACATTTGCCTTTAACCAATGACTTCTGATCAGAGGAATGCTTCCTGTTGGAACTTGTGAAGCTTGGTGATCAGAGTCAGAGGGAAGCTTGGATCCTCTGACCTTCGTTACTTCTGCTTCTGAACCTTCAGAGCTTCTGGACCTTCAGAGCCTCTGGTCCTTCAGAGCTTCTGATCCTTAGATCTTCTGATCTTCTGATCTTCTGATCATCAGATCCTCTGATCCTCAGATCTTCTGATCCTCAGATCCTCTGATCTTCTGATCTTCAGATCCTCTGATCTTCAGATCCTCTGATCCTTCTGACGAATATATCTTCTGGTGTCAGAATCAGAACCTGTTTGTCAAAACACTCAAGACAAACATTAGAGTATCATAGTTGTTCATCCACAAATAAATACTTGTTATCATCAAAATATAGAGTTGTACCACATGACCAAATCTTGATCTTACAATCTCCCCCTTTTTGATGATGACAAAACCATGTATTTTGATGAGCAACTCTAGACAAATAAACTGAATACACTCAGAGTATAAGGTATCAGAGTTAAAACTTATCCTGATGTGTATGGTTTATTTTGCTCATTCTGAATCCAAGTCACTGCTTGATTCTGAGCTAAGCTCCCCCTGAATCTAATACTTAATATCAACGTTAGTAATATCTAGATTCTGAGCTAAATAATATAGGAGTTGTCAAGATACTATAAGTTCTCCCCCTTTTTGTCATAAGCAAAAAGAATGAAGGTGGAAAAAAAATAGTAAGAGCATAAGACGAAATACTCCCCCTCAGAAGGAATACCAAGGGATACTTGGCTGCTGATTAGTATATCTTCTTATGAGAGCAGAAGTGTCAAAGTCCAGAGGTTCTGGTGACATCTCCATTCTGGAAAAAATTCCATCTTCAGATGCTTCAGAATGACAAGCTATGAAACTACTCTTCTTCTGATGACGCAAGTCAGAAGTTGTAGTAGCATCTTCTGATGTTGTTGCTTCTGGTTTGACAAGTTCTGAGTCTTTGTTTCTTTCTGAAACGGTCATGCTCATCTCTGCAAGCTTTTTCAGCTGGCTTTGACTTGACCAAATCTTACTCTACTGATGCCTCCAAGATTAACTTCACCTTCAGGTTCAAGTTTTGGATCTTGGGACATATGCCTTTCTCTCGTCATGTGTTGCCTGCATCCACTGTCCAGGTTCCATGGTTGGAGTTTCGATGGACCTATTGAAGATATCTGCAACATATATAATCTTATCCCTAGGTACCCACTTTCTGGGTCCTTTCTTGTTAGTTAGCCCAGAAGTTCTGACAACTTTGGGTCTTTCAGCAGGATAATGGAAAGGAATTTGAGCATGATATTTTGACATAGAGAAAGTTCCTTTCTTAAGAGATGATGGAGCAACTTCAGAAGGTTTAGAATGACCAATGTCATATATTCCATTTCTGCTTACGCCATAGATCATTGAAGCCATTAAGCTTCTGTCGACGCTTTTAGCTAGGAATCTTTGAAAAGACTTTTCATACTTAGAATCATTTCTACAATCAGAGGCATCACAGGCAACAATTTCTTCTAACTTAGCAATCTGGTTCTTAAGCACAGAGTTAGAATTAACTAAAGCATGATTACTCACATTTAATTCAGAAATCTTTTTCTCATGTTCAACAGAGGTTCCAGAGGCAGCAGAGAAAGAATCAAATACCTCATTTTCATCGTCAGAGTCTGGATCTCCTTCTGATTCTGAGTCAGAGTCAACAACATCCTTTGACTCTGCTTCTTTGTCTTTGACAATAGCCATGAGTCCTTGGACTTCACCATCAGAGTCAACATCCTCTGACTCTGATTCATCAAAAGTCACCATCAGACTCTTCTTGGTCTTGAAATGCTTCTTTGACTTTTTGTCCTTTGATGAGCCTTTGAATTTGCTCTGCCTGTGCTTCCAGATGCAGTTGAGCTTTCTGGATATCAGAGTCAGCTCATCTTCATCAGAATCTTCAGAGGCTTCTTCAGATTCTTCTGCTTCTGCTTGGAGAGCCTTAGCCTTTTCAGATTTGGATTTCAAGGCTATAGACTTCTTCTTCTGATCCTGATGTTCAGCACGCTTTAGTTCATGACACTTCAGTATGCTTATGAGTTCTTCCAAACTCATCTGCTCAACATCTCTAGTTAGCTCCAAGGAAGTTATCAAAGGCATCCAGCTTTCCGGAAGACCTCTAAGGATCCTCATGACATGATCCGCAGTAGTGTAGCTATTGCTGAGGGGTCTTATTCCAGCAATAATCAACTGGAATCTGGAAAACATATCCTCAATGGATTCGTCAGGTTCCATTTGGAAGGATTCATATTTCTGGATCAAAGACAGTGCCTTTGATTCTTTCACTTTCTTGTTTCCTTCATGAGACATCTTCAAGGATTCAAAGATGCCCTTGGCGGAATCACGATCAGTAATTTTCTCATATTCTTCATATGAAATGGCACTTTGCAGAATAGCTCTTGATCGGTGATGATCTCTGAACTCCTTCTTTTGATCTTCACTCATCTTCTCCCTTGGGATTTTTACACCATGTTCATCAACAGGAGGGGTGTAGCCATCAACAACAAAGTCCCAGAGATCAGGATCAAAGCCAAGAAAGAAGCTTTTGATTCTGTCTTTCCAGAAATCAAATCTCTGACCATCAAAGATAGGTGGTCTTGCACTGTATTGATATTTGCTTGTAGTAGTGGTGGAATCCATGAGTTTTTCACACTGGCCCGGATCTACTGAACACTGTTAAGTGTGGTAATCAGAACTTGCGCTCTGATACCAATTGAAGGGGTGAAAAACGACTAGAAGGGGGGGTTGAATAGCGTTTTTAATATAAAAACTTTCCCCTTAAAATTTAAAGTAAATCTTTTCGGTTTCTCTAAGATAGATGGTGCAGCGGATAAAGATAGAGAGAAGAGAGAAGCACACAAGTATTTTATCCTGGTTCACTTGATAAATCCCTCAAGCTAATCCAGTCCACCCGTTAAGGTGATTTCTTCCTTCTTAGAATGAAGGCAATCCACTAATCAGATAATTGTTACAACTGCACTTGAAACCTACAAGTGACTAACAATACACTGACTTAGCTATCACTAAGATTCACTCTCTTAGTCTTCTCTAGGATCCGATCAACCTTGATCTCCTAAAGGAATCACCACTAAGATTCACTCTCTTAGTCTTCTTAAGGATACTGACCTACCCGGTCCCTTAAGGAAAATCAAACAACTGTTTGAGGTTGGTGTTTACAAAGGTTTGCTTCTAAATAAGCTGAGTGTAAACCAAATAAGAATAGATGAAGAAAGTAGAGGCTTGAATCTTTTCTTGTATTGCAGCTCTTGATTTCTCTCACACTGCTTTCTTCTTTTCTTCAGCCTTTTATAGTCCAAGGTGCAAAGGATATTTCTGTTGAGAGAATATGACCGTTGGAGGGCATTTCTGGAACTTCCAGAACCTGCTGTGGCTGAACCTTGGTAGGTAGGCTTTTCAGAATAGTACACTGCTCTTGTACTTCTTGATAGAGACATTTGCCTTTAACCAATGACTTCTGATCAGAGGAATGCTTCGTGTTGGAACTTGTGAAGCTTGGTGATCAGAGTCAGAGGGAAGCTTGGATCCTCTGACCTTCGTTACTTCTGCTTCTGAACCTTCAGAGCTTCTGGACCTTCAGAGCCTCTGGTCCTTCAGAGCTTCTGATCCTCAGATCTTCTGATCTTCTGATCTTCTGATCTTCTGATCCTCTGATCATCAGATCCTCTGATCCTCAGATCTTCTGATCCTCAGATCCTCTGATCTTCTGATCTTCAGATCCTCTGATCTTCAGATCCTCTGATCCTTCTGACGAATATATCTTCTGGTGTCAGAATCAGAACCTGTTTGTCAAAACACTCAAGACAAACATTAGAGTATCATAGTTGTTCATCCACAAATAAATACTTGTTATCATCAAAACATAGAGTTGTACCACATGACCAAATCTTGATCTTACAGGAGGAAGAGATTTTCGCCGATTCTTGCCTGATCGTCCCACAGTTCGTTGCTACGCGTAGGCCTCGAGGTACTGATGCTTTTCCTTACCTCTGATCGTAAATTCTGTCGCTTTTCTCTATGTTTTTCTGTGCTCAAAGTTTTGAGCTTTTTGTAAAACTGTCCAAATAACTTGATTTCTCTGTCTAAACTTCTTCCCTGCGTGCCCATGAGCATGTTTAGCGGATTACATTTTGCCGAATGTCGCCGAAAGGCCGCCGAGTTTCAATTCTGCTTGAAAAACCCATTTTTGGCTAAAGTTCCGTCCTTTGGGCTTAAAACTCTCGACTGAGCTTAGCGTTAGTAGGATTAGTCGTCATAATCGTCGTTGGTGTCGACCCCATCTAATTTGTTTTTCGAAATTCTGATTTTGAGTTTCCGAGCTAAAAATATTGACCAAAATACCCCTGCGACAGTTTTCGACCCGATATTTTTCCTGAGAGTTTCCCTGGCCTAGATATCGCCTAAGAATACCTATGAATTGATTTAGATCGAAGAAAAAGTTCGGAAACCCTATTTTTGAGAGTGGCCGAAACCTGTTTGTTAGGGTACCGTGTCCAAAAATAATTTTTGGGTCTCTATGACCTGAGCTATAGCGTAGCTCTTTCGATTGTTGAAATTTTGGCTCCGGTTTCGTGTCATTCCGAGTTCTGTAGCTCGAGTTATGCCCGTTTTAGCGAACGAAGTCTCCGTTGTCAATTTGTGCTTATATAGGAACTCTGAATCTTTAAAGCTTTCCTTACGATTTCGATTAGTAATAATAGATCGTGTTGCTCATAGTGAGGCTTGTGTTGATGATTGTGTTTCCTTGTTCTAGGTTCACAACTTCTATGCACAACTTCTACTCACGAAGGTAAGGGTAACTCAGTTTTAGAGCGTCTTTGAGTCTTGCATTCTTTTATCGCACTGCCTGCGTTTGAGATGAAGATGTTTATATTGATTGGCATTGGATTATGATTATTATGCTTGCAATGTTGTATGCTTGCTTATATTGACTATTTCTGAGGCTTGTGCCAAATGTTTTCTGAAGGCTTCGGCCGAGTAAACTTATTGAGACGTGTGTCTCCGTTTTCTGAGAGGCTTCGGCCGTTTACTGGTTTCTGTCATTGAACTGAGTTGGTATGCAATTGAATTGAGTTATGTTCGTTGATAATAGGAATAACATGTGGTTACTCCGAATAAATATTTGGTTTGGGCATTGTTGTTGATTGACTCGGCATATAGGGCTTGGTCTTGAAGTGACAATGTGGTGGTGATTGTCCCACGTAATTGTCCCGTCTTTTAAGGCGTTATGAAGTGGCGGTGTGGTGGTGATTGTCCCACGTGATCGTCCCATCTTTCGAGATGTCCTAAAGTGGCAGTGTGGTGGTGGTTGTCCCACGTGATTGTCCCGTCCGTAGTGGCGTTAAGTGGCGGTGTGGTGGTGATTATCCCACGTGATCGTCCCGTCTTGAGAGACGTTGCTGATCGATCCATTTTGGTAGAAGCATATAGTTGCATTATAGGGAACTAAAACCTAACCCTATGTTGTTGGATTTTAGTTATTGGTTTATTGATATCTGATTTGATGTTACATTGTTGAGGTTATTATTATCTGAGTTAATCTATGTTAAGTTGTTGATATATGAGTTGAGTTATGTTGCTAGTTTATTTACCATGCTAGGTAATTAAATTTGAATAGCATGATTTTCTCTTTTATACATGGTAATTGCATGGAGTTAACCCTTTCTATTTGTTATTTGTTGTTTGGGCGCTTAACGCTATTAGGCGATGGAGAGCCTTCCGCTGAAGCTTAGCTGTTCGAGTTGGAGATCGTGACCGTGGGCGGTCGAGTAAAGGAGGATGAAGCAGTTGCTTCTCCCTTTTTGGAGGACTATGTCTGAGTTTCCTTCTCCATCTGAAAACTCTGTTGTTTAAACCTTATCTTCGCCACTTGTCTAAGTGAGCGTACTTATTTTGGAAACTTGCTTATGATATTGTAAGAAACTATTATTATATGTCGGGAACGAGTTGTTTAATTAAGACCATGTTATGTATTAAACTGTGTTTAGTTGCTTTGAAAAGGAAAAAAATTATCGTATTTTCTTAGGATTACGAAATAGTCCTTAGATTTTGTTAGGTAACTAATGTGACTCCTTAGTTGAAAAATTGGGGCGTTACATTAGTGAGTACTTGTTAGAAAAATGAACAGGCTTGATTGTGATGGAAATCACTTTCCTTAAAGTATTTCAAGCACTCTCTGAATTTCGTCTTAGAGTTTGGATGCAAGAATACCCAGGATAATCAGCCTTGATTCGAGTTTGCACAAGACTAATGAAAACTCGAAATGAAGGGAAGTAGTTTTCTGAAAAAACAGAGGATATGATTGTGAATTGTGAATTTTGAACATGCACTGTATTTATAGGGCAAAAACATAACAATATATAAGGTTGCGACCCTTCATAAATTGTATCTGTTACCAACAGATGTGTCTGTTACCAATAGTTGCAAAATTCAAATTCAAAACGAACAAAACAAACAGACGTTACGGCAACTGCATTATCGTTGCCGTCGTTGCGACGTGCCAAAGTGCTCAAGTGCCGCCTACAAGCTGCCACTAGTATCTCTACGCCCACGCCCACGCCGGTGGCGACGACACCGGCGAGGGGTGGTGTGAGTGGAACATGTGACATACAAGTTTGGGACCACCAAACCATGCGCATGTGACACTATATCCTCTCTTTGTCTCTTTGTTGAATGGTTGGCATTTAATGATATATAAATGCTTTGAAAAGTTGCTCCACTTTCTATGTGGGACTTCATTCAAATCCATTCAATGCAACACATTTGTCATTTTGGAACACTATGTAATTATTACTCCTTGAGTAATTATTACAACAGTACTAACTAATGGTGTTGTTATGCAGATGACTACCTAAGAGAACAGTGGAGCCAAACATTCGTAGACTGTATGGACAATTTTAAGAACAAGGGGTCCCTACTTTCAAGGGAAACACATGCCAAGTGGATAATGCCATTGAAGTTATGAAGGTAGTCATGGAAGCTGATTTGCCTTGTAGGTGGACACTCGCTTATTCTGTTCTGGAATGTTGATACTGTTGTGGGATGCTTTGCTGGTATTGATCTTCATTGGCCTGATAGAGGTGGACAGAAAGGGTCAAAGACTTTAATCATTTTGAGGCTATGCTCCTTGCTGGATAGTATTTCATGTCTGATCTATTATCTAGTTAGTTGCACTTTTTGTGCTTAGGATTTTTGCTTTTTGACTCTCGTTCCTCACTGTTCTGTTTTCCTTGTTTTTTCCTTTGGCCTTTGGGTCTGTACAACTCATGGAAGCTGATTTGCTGGTTGGATGTGTTTTTCACAAGCCATAGACTCATGAGTGTAATCTTATGTACCCTATCAAGCCTCATAAAGGATCTTGTAGAAATTGTTGTCATGAATGAAGGTTCTGGCATAGAGAAAACAAACTCCAACAATGACAACTTATCAATGTTATTCAATGAAGGAGCAATGGGAATTGCAAATATGATGTATGCACGACAAAATGACTAGTTTATCAATAGCCGGATATTTTTTAGAATCAAAGTTTAATAAAAATGTATAAAGAAAAGTACCATAAATCTTATAATAAAAATAGTTTTGTTCCATGTATTCGTATCAATAGTTTTTTTCACAAGGATGCAACCAAACGAGTTTTCTATTCTTTTGTTTCTCAAAAAACAAATTTGTCAAACAAGTTTTTTTGTTTTTTAATTTCCAAAACTGTTTTCAAAATCTAATTACCAAACAAGTTTTTTTCTTATATTGTTCTAAAAAACGGTTTTTAAAAATTATTTTACTGAACAGTTTTGAAAACCAAAAAATTGAAAACACAATCAAACAGATAAAAACATATGTTTAAAAATTGTTTTTCTCTCGAATTATATGGATATTGAATTATCAAATATAGGCCCAAAATGCCCCGGAAGGTTGTAAGCCCGATAAAAACATGAATTTGAATAAAAAAATCAAAACCCAAAAATACAAAAAAAAAAAAAAATTTATAGAGAGAAAGAGCCTGTGGAAGCAAAAACAAAAGCTAGAGATGCTCTAATCTCTCTCTCTTGGCCAGTCACTGTCGTTGAGCCAAGCCTCTTACAGTCTCACTCCCTCTCTCTCTCTCTCTCTCTCTCTGGAGATCGAAACAAAACCAAACTTACGATGCCGCCAACCCCAACGCCGTTAAGCAGCGCCTCCGCGATGCTCCGCCGGCGCCTCTTTCCGTCGCTCCGAACACGCGGCGGCGGGTCGTCCTCCTCCCGGTGGACGAGCGCGGGCCACGAGGAGCATCCCAAGGGGTTACCCTTCAATCGGACACCGCCACCACCAGGAGAATCTCGCAAGTGGGAAGATTGGGAACTTCCATGCTACATCACCAGCTTCCTCACCATCGTGATTCTCGGCGTTGGTCTCAATGCTAAGCCCGATTTGACCATCGAAACCTGGGCACATGAGAAAGCCCTTGAGCGTCTCAGGATGGAGAGCAGCCTCGCCGCCAATAGCGATTCCGCAGAATCGTCTTGAATTCAGATCGGAATTCGGAATCGACGAACACTGGTTTGGATTTTCAGGTTTTCAAAGAGACAAATAAAACTAGGTTGGGTGTAATAATGGTATAACTGACAAATTTCTGAGCATTGTTAATTCTAGTTTTCTCATGTTAATTTTTGCTGATGCTTTATGTTATGAGATTGTTGACTCGCTTTTTGTGATTATTATCGTTTTGTTGAATGTGGATAAGGCATTCCTGAGTTACGCTTTGGTTTTTTCAATGTTTTGTTATTTTATATTGTTTTGCATTGATCATGTCCAATTTTGCTATGACTACTTGCAGAATTTTTCTCAATTTTTTGATGTGGATGTGCTAAATCGAAATGCTTCTCTCTCGCCATACAGATCATTGATGATATAGGTTAACTTAATTTCACCTAGGCTTGGACATTTTTTTATGTTATGTGTAGCCATTAGATGAGTCGGATTTTCTTGGTTGTGTTGCGATTCATATTGTGTAGCTGTGGAAGGGGTTTAGCTGACTGTAGCTTTAGGTTGGAAGTTTAGACTAGGTATAGTGTTACATCCACAGAGAACCTACATTATGTCTATCTTTTTCATGAAATTTGAAGGTTTGCACTCATCAATTCGCAGTGTTTGTACTTTGTAGCAGTATTAGTCTATTGAGCCTTGATACCGATACATACACATACACTAAATAAGATACATACATACACAAATTGACGCGGATAATGATACTCGATATAGGACACCAGGGCACATGCCCATACAGAAAGAGATGTGTGTGTATAAGGAACATATTAGTTGAATACATTAGAGGAGATAATCCTAACCATTCATGGAAGGTTTATCCGGTCAAGATTAGCTCCTCTTAATTTTGGTGCCTATATAAACATGTGTGAAGTGCAAGGATGAACAAGGGGAATTGTGTCCTTCCCAAATGAGGTCTATTGGAAAAATTTCTTAAATTTTCAGGATCCAAGTTCTTTTGATATTTTAAGTTGACTTCTCTAAAAATTATCTAAACACAAAATGATATTTTTTTAATGAGAGTAACATCCTTCCAGTGTTATGTCTTATTTGACTGTTGGCTAAGTCTTCAATAAGTGTCTGCTACATGTCCAAGCCAATGAAAAGTGATTCTTTAATAATTTAGAGGAGTGTCCAAACATGTTTCCTACCATTTCAGACAGATGTTAGTGTCAGAAACTCTACACCTTTAGAAGGAGAGTATCTCTGCTTCATAGGTAATATTTATATTTTTGTATACAAATCCGTCGTCCACTCTTTATCAGGTCTGGGGTCTAGCTCCACCACCTTGCTGTATTTTATATTGATATTAATTTTCAACATTATGGTGCTGGAATTACAGTTTGAATCTGTTTGAATATCTTACCATCTAGCAGTGTATATATTGCAGGAGTGCGTACATTTGAGGGTAGTTCAGACAGACTATGGACCTTCTGTCTCTTTATATTTCCATGCCTCAGAACCCTGAGTCACTAAGCTAATAATGAACTTTAGTTAGGAGTTAGGACTAAGAATGCAGTGTGCTTTCTCCACACCTGTTTATGTACAAATCTTTCATCCACTCTTTATCAGTTTATGGGGTCTAGCTCCACTACTTAGCTGCATTTGATATTAATTTTCAACATTATGGTGCTGGAAGTACAGTGTGAATCTGTTTGAATATCTTACCATCTAGCAGTGTGTATATGGCAGGAGTGTGTACATTTGAGGGTCGTTCAGACAGACTATGGACCTTCTGTGTCTTTATATTTCCATGCCTCAGAACCCTTAGTCACTAAGCCAATAATAATAAACTATAGTTAGGACTTGGTATGTTGTGTGCTTTCTCCACACCTGTTTATGTATCATATCATAATGATTAGTTTTTTGCATTTGTTTTTGTTGGGGGTGAAGAGCAAAGTAATCCAGAAAGCCTGTATAGTGAATAGTATATTATGAACAACTCCACTCTATCATCTTTCAGATTTCCAAATATGGGGTGGTTGCAATTGTGGCATTTCCTTTTAAATGTGTTCTGTAAGTGAGGGGTATTGAGATGGAATAGTACTTGTGCATCAATATTTTTTCTGCCTTTTAATTAGGTCAGTTTAATTCTACTCCGATCTGAATAAAGTACAGCTTTTTGTTAATTTCACTTTGTTAGTTAGTTTTGGTCTGATCACTGAGTGTATCTTTACAAAAAGAGAGGATACATTACCGGCAGGTACAAGTCGTGAACACTCAAGAGAACTTGTTAAGTTTAGGATGAGAGTTTTTTTTTTTCTTGCTTATGTTTGGGGAGGGCTATTTTGTTCCTTAAGTGAATTTTTTTGACAGATTTCAGTATGTATGCATTCAATATTCTGATTAGGTGTTTCATTTGGAATGCTTGTGAGCAATTTTTTACCCTTGCTTTCTTGAGGTTTGTTGATGGTGTACTGAAGGTTAGTGTATGTTCTTGTTAGCTATACACCAGTTCATCATCTTTAAAATTTTCAAATATAGTGCAGTTGCAATTGTGGAATTTCCTTTTAGGGTGCAGAGATGGAATAGTATTGTGAATCCATAGTATTTCTGCCTTTGAATTAAGTCCAGTCCCCCCCCCCTTCCCTGAATTAACCACCTTATTTGTACATCTCTGATATGAATTAGGGCCAGCTTTTTATCAAGTCACCTTGTTAATTGGGTTGGATCTGATCACTAAGTGTAACTTCAAAAAAAAAGGATAAAGACAGTTTCAAGTTGTCAAGTCACCTTGTTAATTGGGTTGTAGAGTTTAGGATGAGTTTTAAAATCCCCCCCCCCAAAACATTTGGGGAGAGTTTTCCCATTCCGTATGCTGTCTACGATAAATTTCTCTTTGTATGATATTCAGTATTCTAATTAGCTATTTCATTTGGAGTGCTTTTGAACAATATCTGACCCTGGCTTTCTTGAGGTATGTTGATGGTTGGTTTACTGAAAGATTAGTGTATGGTTCTTGTTAGGTGGAGCCAAACTGATAGATTTTGATTGAAGTTCATATTTAGTATTACAACTTAAAAGGTGATTGAATTTGCGAAGCCATTCGTTAAGTTGAGTTAATAGTTGCCTGTTGGGTCTGCAAAGGAGGGTTAATTTCACGGGCCATTCCCCCCTCGCTGCTGCCCTTGCATCCACGCCCTTTATTTGATTGCTATTAATTAAAGACGATTTGTGGAGCATACTTTTGGAATTACTAAAAAAATAGTTTTTGGTGTCTAATTTTGAGTTTTATTATTACTCATTTATGCTGTCATCCACCCAGATATGAACCTAAGAATGAGATTGTGGCACCGTGTTTTTCTGTACTGAAACTGGAAAGTATTAATCGTGCTGTTCAGTGTTTTATCTGCTATAAAAAGTGAGAAGTTTTCTCACTCTAAATTAGTTTTTGGTTCCTTGTTATCTATAATGTGAAATATAGTTCTACATAGCTATTTGAGTTTTCTATGTAAAATCTAGAAGAAAAATAATTAAATAGTTGTGTAGAAAAATCTGTAGTGAGTATAAAATTAAGAAAGACTCTAGGAGAACGTCTAAAATTCTCCTTTGTACCTATAAAGACTCAGGCATTTGATTTCAAGTAAGTTTGAGTTTTCTCTTAGAAACCCCCCACTCTTCCTCTAACAAAGTGGTATCACGAGAGCTTGATTTGAAATTTCTCTTAGAAACCCCCCTCTCTTCCTCTAACAAAGTGGTATCAATTGAGATAAGCATAGAGATGGCGAGCAATGGATACACAATGGATTTCAAAATGGTGTCTTCGCATGAAAACATTGCTTGGATTTCAAACTGTGTGGGAGAAATATAGAAAGGTTATGAGGAGCTACAAAATGGAGAAGGGTTGTCTCAAATTGAAAATGATACTATGTCAAAGACAAGGAAGAATGATCATCAAGTCCTGACTCTCATCCAACAATACTTGGATGACTCATGTTTCAGAAAGTTTCTTAACTACTTCCTCAAAGGAAGCTTGGGCCCGTTTGGAGCATTGTATTAGGCCTGATTGTATAAGCTAATACAATATATGTTAGGCTTATCAGTTGTTTGCTGCTTCTATTGTATTGTATAAGTTTATCCATCAAACAATCCTAATACATTAAAATGCTGTATAATTTAATCCACCATCAAAAGATGGGATAAGACCTGATAAGTTTTGATGTATTAGCTACTTAAAATTATTCCAGATCTAGCCCCATTCATTTTTAACGCACTTCGTTGACAAGAAATTTTCTTTCACCTTCCTCGTCTTTGCGAATCTCTTTTGGGCACTTGCTGTCTTCGTCCTCATCCTCCCTTGGTGTACAAGACCCGACCCTACCCGCCAACCCGTCCCGACCCAAGCCTTTAGGGCCGGGTTCGACCCGGCCCAGTCATTAAAAGAGACCGGGTTCGGGTTGATCTTTGAGTTACCCGACTTCGGGTAGGGTCGGGTTCGGGTTGACACTCGGGTCACCCGGCCCGTCCCACATATATATTTTATAAAATTTTAATTTGTTATAATGATTAAAATGTGATACATGATGTTCAAATTTATCTTACCATGTAGATGAGATTAAAATGTCTAACATCTACCTTATGAATTAAATAAACGTTTGTCAAACTATGCACACTTTCATGTTCTAACAAGAGAAAATCATGTGTGTATTATGCATATGTGAGACAGGTGAAGAAATGATCAAACAAAATGTAAATCTCAAGTGCAATAGATTATGAAAGAATTAGATCTTTTCAAATTATTTCTTCCAAAAAATAGTTCCAACTTATAACTCTTTCAGTATGTTATTATCTTTAAATTTTACAATTAGTATCAAATAGTCTTAAACTTATTGTCCCTCGGGCCAACCCGGTTCCGTTCTACATAGACCCGTCCTAAATTGGTCCCGCATAATGTCGGGTTGCTTCGGGTCTAGGGACTGTTTAGGGTCTATGAATTGGCCCGATCAATATTTAGGGCCGGGTTAGGGTTAACCAAAACCCGTCCCAACCCGTCCCTTGTACACCCCTTTTCACCTATCCTTTTGAGTTTCCAATTTTCTTGCTTTTTCTAGTTGTCGTTTGATTTTCAATTTTTGGTGTTGCAGATGCAATTTCTACCACATGTGATTTCATATACAATTTTTATGTAAAATGAAACAACTTTCAATCTTATTAAAGAATTGTCTAAGAGCACATGTGATTCACGATAATTGCTTGCGAGAATGATTATGTAGATAGCGGAGGAATATATATATCAGTGTGGATGGGTTCGGCGGAGCAGTGTGTACATAGAAAAAGGGAAGATGAAGAAAAAACCTGAGTTAGGGTTTCCTGGAAAAATTTTAGTCAAATTAAATCTGGGCCATATATTTTTATGCCAAAAATTCAACTCTCACAATATTTTTAACTCTTTCATTTTCTTAAAAATTATTTCAATACATTAAAAACCAAATAAATGCATTTTTTATGGGAGGGTATTTTTGTATAAATATTCAACTTTTATACTATCCATCCTTATTCAATATTTCACCAAACATTGTATTGTATTATTTAAAACAGCAATGATAAGTTATACAAGGTCTCACCAAATGTTGCATAGTATAAAATTTTTATCAGGCTTAATACTATCAGGCCTTGTACAATCAAGTCTAATACTATCCGCCCTTATACTATACAGCGTACCAAACGGACCCTAAGGATAATTTTGAATCTTTGACGGTTGAAGGTAACCGAAACAATTTTGGATTATTGCTCAAAAGTAAAGGTGATTGTTGATGAATCGAAGATATATGCAGATAAAATAGAAAATGTTCGTGTCATAGTGAAGATCCTTCGTTCCTTGACACCTAAGTTCACTTGTGTGGTGTGTGACATCAAGGGATCTTGACATCATGGCGGTTGAAGAACTAGGAGGTTCTTTGCTAGTTCTTGAAGAAAGAAAGAAGAGGAGACAAGAAGAGTCTTTGGAGCAAGCTGTAAAGGCCAAAACTTTGTTGAAGAATGATGGAAAATTCAAGAGTCAAAGAGGATGTGAGGAAGAAGACGCAGTTGTGGTGGGGTCAAGCATGGGATTCTTCTCAACAGAGCTGATTCAATCACATATTTTTTCCTTAACTATTTCCCGCCTTCTTGAACCATTTTTAGTGTTTCTCGCGCTTGAGAGGTCTAAGCCCTATTTACGTGGGGTAGCTAAAGATCATTCTTTCCCCTGTATTTTACTAAATAACTGGTGCTCGCGCACCCACTTTTTCTTTACCTTGCCTTGTAGACCTTGCTTGCTTTAGTCCTACTATCCCTGGGTTTTGAAATCTTAGACTATCTTAACTACAAATAAAAAAAGGTAATAAGCATTCTATTCTTGACTCTAGATGATCTATTGAGTAAGTCACTCGTAAAGTAATAATAAGTAATATCATCACAAGAAGCAATAATTGGAATTTCATCCCTGAAACTTCTTTTTTTTGTACAACTCGAAGAGACAGGAGATTAGAGGAGGACAGATGAGATGAAACTCCAAGGACTTAAACTCTAAACCCTGGGACTGGTACTGGTATTTCAATTGGATGGGCTGGACCAAGAGAAGAGGGAAATTTCATTGCAACTTCCATCGATCGAGTTTCAGTTGCTTTTTCTATTGATTTAGGTGAGAAAGCTTACTAAGCCAGCCTCTGCTTTTGTCTGTCTCTCAAGGCTAACTCCTTTGTTTGAGATCCTTTACACGAGTTTGTTGAAAAGTCGTTTTCAATCCTCAAAAGAAAGTCCCTCGTCTCTATCGTCGTATGCTTAACAAATGATGTTTAGAGGGCCAACTATAGGGGGTGAGACCAAAGAATGTTAAGGGCATTAAGCAATTTATTCACAGGACACCAGCCTTGAAGAAGGGTCGATGTTTTTTTTTAATAGAGTTTCAAGGGCTCCTGGTGCAAGAACAAGACCAAAGAAATAGGGTTCCACTACGTGTGATAATTTGTATAGATGAATTTCCAGACATTGGCTTATGACAGCTAGCCTGACACCTATCTTTAAGACGCAGTTGTGGTCAAGGAGGAAGAGGAAGATGCTTGGGGTTTTAAACAAATAAGCTTAACAGATTTTAAAAAGTTGAAAAAACAAAAAAATGACATTTTAGAAAATTACTATATTAAAGTGAAGTGTGAACTTGGTTGCTTGCGGTGGAGTTAGATGAATTTTGAGGCTAATAACACTCCGAACCAATCAAAATTGTTTGGTTTGGATTTTACGAATTTTCATCATTGGACCCGAACCAACCCAATTTGACGATCTACGGGTTGGTTCGGATGGGTTGATCGGATGCCTATATTAAAATAATAATAAATATCAAATATTGAAAAAAAATATCTTAAAAAACTAGTAAATCTATTATAGTACCAAACAACATAAAAAGACACAAACCATTGTACTAAATAGCATGAAATAGTATCACATAAATGACATATAGCCAAATACCATGAAAATAACTACGACAATGGAATCAAGTTAATCAATATGATAATGACATGACACTTAGAGTTTAGATGTCTTCATTCTCCGATACGCCAAATAAAATTGAAACAAAGAGTGAAGAATTTGAAAAGTGAAACTATGAAATAAAATTTGTATTTTAGAACATGTAGGTGTGGTAAAATTAATAAAAATATCTATTAAATATTATATTATTATTGTATGTTTGGATTTCGGGTTGGGTTGGGTGGATTGTTATTAAATCCGATATCCGATCCGAAGTTGATTGGATTGTAATAAAATCCGTCCAATCGATTCGTTTGCCCAATCCAACCAACAATTTTTTCATTGGATCGAAATGGATCGAGTGGGTTCATTGGATCTACCCGGCCTTTGTGCACCCCTAGTCCCCTACTATTAAACACTCACATTTGTGATGGTTTTGGACCCCCCAAAGTGCAATGACGGTAAAAAAACTACTATAAAAGTGAAGTGTACTAAAGTGGTATGCACCGTTTTAATGTTTGTTTCTCAAGATTGATATGCTCGTTTGTGATTTTGTGTCCAGTTTTCGTGTTGGATTTTTTATTTTTTATACCGTCACTGCTAGATTGTTTTTTTTTTGTCAAAGGTGTTTGGAATAAATACCCAAAGAGTTACCAAGCAACACTTACATCATGTGAGAATAAATCTCAAGGAGCGTTACACAATGCAAATACATAAGAAAATAAAGAACAACCATGCTCACTCAAAATAACAACCTGAAACATCAACTGAAAGTATGATGTAAAACTCGAAAAGTCATACAAAAGTTTCTTAAAACCCTAAAATTAACAAATAACCAGCTGAGGGAGTATTATTATTTTAGTATCATACTGTGTTCATAGCGCGCTATAGCGTGGCGTCAGACCACCTCTCTGCTATGCTATAAGGCCGCTTTCCGCTATTTAGAGAAGCGGAAATAGCGAGGAATGCTTGTTACCTACCTTTGAGCATGAGAGAGAAAGGTAGAGAGAGAAGGAGAGAAAACACGAGGGTGTGGGAGAGGAAAAGACACGATTATGAAGAAGAGGGTTGGACGAAGGTGCAGAGCAGGAAACAAGGTCGTATCACGTCGTATTTTTTCACTCGTTTCCCTGATAATTTTGGGGAGGAAGCCATGTGGAGAATATTCCAGAGATATGAAAAGGTATGGGACCTTTGCATACCAAACCGAAGAGACATGAATGGTCGGCGATTTGGGTTCGTACGGTTTCGTGATGTGCAGAATCCATTGGACCTAGAAAGGAGATTGGACCAAATACTGATCGGGGCGTCGAAGATTCATGTCAATCTTCCTAAGTACACAAATCCAGATAGGCAGAAGTCTGTTGCGACGAATCGAAGAGGCTTTGACAATCATGGAAAGAAGAGAGTAGGAGGAGGTGGGGCTCTAGGGATTGAAGGGAGGAGAAACCAGACATATGCTCAAGCTGTGGTTGCTGGTGCAGATGCCAATAAGGGGAGACAATACAAGAAGCCAGAGAGAGAGAAGTGCAAAGAAGAAGTTAAGGGAATGGCGGGACTAGAAGTATGGCAAGGGCCGGCGGTGCCAAAGGGAGAAGAATGGCTCCTGAGAAGTAAGGTGGGCACCATTAAGAATTTAGAGATGATTCCATCACTCCAGGATGCCTTCATACTTGCAGGAAATGCCACAGTTCAGGTGAGGTACTTGGGAGATGAGTTGGTGTTAATTACTGGTCCTGCCGATGAGTCGTTGGAGGCAATTTTGCAGGGGTCAGAAGAGTGGTTGAACGAGTATGTTGGTAATGTGGAACCATGGAGCCCGTCGATAGCCCTTACTTGCCGCGTTACTTGGGTCAAATGTTCTGGAATCCCATTGAATATGTGGACACTAGAGTGCCTTAAACATTTCTTGTGTCCAGTTGGCAATGTGATTAACATTGATGCCGGAACAAGTATGTTCTCAACGCTAGAATATGCAAAGGTGCAGATCAGAACAACAACGTTGGACCCAATATCTCTGACCAGGAAAATTATGATTGATGGAACAACTCACACAATTAGAATTACAGAGGAGGTTGTGAGCCAGTGCATGAACTGCTGTTATGCAGAGGAATCAGAGGAATCAGAAGAGGATATCCAATCAGAGTGGTCCCTGAATGCAGATGCCCGATCCTCAGTGCCGTCGGAGAGGGGTGAGGAGGATGTCCGGTCGACTCCAGGGCAAGACGATGACCAACGTGAGAATCAAGGAGCATTCAATCATTCGCTTGGGGATAGCAATACCCCATGTCCCAATGACGGCGGAATAAATCTCATTAATGATAATGGGGGGGCCATTCATTCGGAATTTTCAAATAATGAAACTGAGGTGGAAGCAGTACCCTTTCCCTTGGGGCCCAACAACAGTGAGAGGGTCAATGAAACACATGAACCACAAGATGATGAAGTTAGGGGTAACTTGGGGAATTCAGCAGGGCGAAATGAAAATCCGGAATTGAATGGGCCTTGGTCTCATCAGATCCGTGAATTGATCTTGGGGCCCAACTCTGTCCTTGAGACCATGGATCCAATTCCGGGTTTGAGTGACCCAGCTCATGCACATCAGATGAGAGGCCCCGAGATGGATTGTTTGGCTGAGAATGTCCAAAATTTGGGGTTGGGAAACACTGTTCTGAACGAAGGAGAAGAGGATGGGGGATTAGAGGGGCACACAAACAACACTATTCCGTCAAGAGATATGAGCGCAGATTCAAGCCCAGTTGACCATAGAAATGCGATTGTGAATAGGATGGAGGTGACTTAGCTTCGTCGAGGAGATGCTTCTGACCAGTCGCAAGCTGAAAACCTACATGTGAAGGATGCGGTGGGCGTCGCAGACAGGTCGTTGAAGAAGCTGAATGCGACTGAGAGAAGGAGGCTTCGAGTTACTATGCATTCAATCAGCAGTTCTATACCAGATTCAACTATCAGAAACTGCAACAATTCCTTTTGGCTGAGGAACTTGGAGTCTGAAGCAAGAAGATTGTGGGCAATGGGGAAGGGGTTAGGTGTGTCTGCCCCAGGAGGTGATGAGGAAGTTATCAGCAAACTCATTGACATGGATAAGAGAGATGCACAGGAGGTGGGGGTACATGTTGGCGTTGAGCCAAGCAGGACTATAGATGGTCTGTCATGAAGATAATGTCGTATAATGTGAGGGGTTTGGGCAGTTGTGCCAAAAGGAGGGTAATCAGGGAGTTAATTTCAAAAGAGCAGGTGGATATGTTGTGTATTCAAGAGACAAAATTGGAATCAGTGGATATGAGGTTGTGTTCCCAGGTTTGGGGTGATGTAGATTTCGAATGGCAAGCCATCCCTGTTGTCAACAAAGAGGGTGGACTCCTCTGTATCTGGAAACGAGGTATATTCCAACTCCAAACTTCTGTCATGGGCCAAGGATATTTGGGTCTGGTGGGTTTATGGGGTGATACTGGTGTGAATGCAGTAATTGTGAATATATATTCACCTTGCCGATTGGAGGAAAAGAGGAACCTGTGGGGAGAGTTGTTGGAGTGGAAGGGTAGATGCTCATCAACAGTGTGGTGCTTGGGGGGCGATTTCAACGCCATAACAAGAGAGGAAGAAAGAAGGGGGGTAGCAATAGGGGGAGGGTCACAGAGAAGAGAAATCATGGAGTTTAACAATTTCATTGAGAGCATGGAGTTGCTGGATCTCCCATTGGCTGGTAGAAAGTTCACGTGGTGTCGACCAAATGGTCAAGCACAAAGCAGGATAGATAGATTTCTCATATCGCCAGATTGGTTAGCAAATTGGCCTAACTGCTCACAATTGGGTCTTAAGAGAGACATCTCCGACCACTGTCCTATATTGTTGAGAAATCAATTTCTTGATTGGGGCCCTAAACCATTTCGTGTGATGAATTGTTGGCTCAAGGACCCTAGGATAGTGGGGTTTGTGAGACAAGCGTGGGAAGAACAACAGATTAGAGGTTGGGGTGCATATGTACTCAAGGAGAAATTGAAGAATCTGAAGCTGAAGTTGAAAGGCTGGAACAAAGAAGTCTTCGGGGACCTAAGAAGTAGAAGGAACGATGTGGTACAGAAAATGAATGAACTGGACAAGAAGGAAGAGGAGGATGGGCTGTCCATGGAGGAGGTAGATGAACGGAGAACGCTACTTGGTGAATTCTGGACAGTGCTAAATCTCCATGAATCATTGTTGTACCAAAAATCACGTTCCCAATGGCTGAAGGATGGAGATCAAAATACAAAGTATTTCCACTCACTAATTAATTGGCGAAGGCGCACAAACACTATTGTGGGGTTGATGGTTGATGGTATGTGGGAGGAGGAGCCGGGAAAGGTGAAGATTGAAGTTAAGAGGTATTTTGAGCAGCGGTTTGCAGCAATCCAGGGGGTGGTCTTAAATCTGGATGGGGTTCCCTTCAGAGCACTTAATGATGCTGATAATGAGTTTTTGACAAGGAGGTTTGGGGATGATGAGATAAAGGAGGCAGTATGGGAGTGCGGGGGAGATAAGAGCCCAGGACCAGATGGATTCAATTTCAAATTTATTCAGAAGTTTTGGGACCTTCTCAAAGCTGACTTTCATAAGGTGTTGGATGATTTTTGGAGAAGGGGGACATGGCCTAAGGGTAGCAATGCTTCGTTTATTGCATTGATCCCAAAGGTGAGTTCACCTCTGGGCTTGAACGACTTTAGGCCAATCTCACTCATCGGATGCGTGTATAAAGTTGTAGCCAAAGTGTTGGCAATAAGAATAAAGAAGGTCCTGTCTAAGGTGATCCATGAGAACCAGTTTGCTTTCCTAGGAGGGCGCAATATGCTGGACAGCGTGGTGGTGATTAATGAGATTATCAGTGCAGCAAAGAAGAGGAAACAATCAACTTTGATATTTAAAGTTGATTATGAGAAAGCATACGACTCAGTAAGTTGGGGGTTTCTTTCATATATGATGAGAAGACTGAATTTCAGTGAAAAGTGGGTACGGTGGATTATGAACTGTGTTCAAACCGCATCTGTTTCTGTATTAGTAAATGGGAGCCCTTGTGAGGAGTTCAGTATGGGTAGGGGGTTAAGGCAAGGCGACCCTCTTGCTCCGTTCTTGTTTTTGATTGTAGCAGAAGGATTAAATGGTTTACTTAGTAGGGCTGTAAATTCAGGCAGATTTGAAGGTTTCACTTTTGGGGAAAATCAGGAACTGGAGATATCCATGCTGCAGTTTGCCGACGATACCATTTTTGTTGGAAATGCTACAGCCCAAAATGTCCTAGCTGTGAAGTGTGTTCTGAGGATGTTTGAAATGATTTCAGGCCTCAAAGTCAACTTTCACAAGAGCAAACTTGCAGGGATAGCAGTGGAAAGAAGTGGGCTACAAAGATTTGCTTCGATATTGCATTGCAAATTGATGGATATCCCCTTCACTTATTTGGGCATTCCAGTGGGAGGGAGGCTAAATTCTTCAGCCCTATGGGAGCCGGTCATTGCAAAGTTAAGAGGAAAACTTTCGGCGTGGAAACAGAAACATATATCCTTTGGGGGTCGTATTTGCCTCATCCAAAGTGTCCTATCTGCAATACCATTATTCTACCTTTCATTCTTTAAAATACCAGCAAATGTGCTCAAAGTATGTACACGCATAATGCGTAATTTCTTGTGGGGAGGTGTTGAAAATGAAAACAAAATTGCTTGGGTTAAATGGGGAGTGGTATGCAAGCCGAAGGAACATGGCGGCCTAGGTATAAAGGATTGGCGCATGTTTAATATCGCTCTGCTTGGGAAGTGGAAGTGGAGGTACCTGAATGAAACGGATTGCCTCTGGAGTAAGGTGATTAAGGCTAGGTGTGCTGAGAAAGGTGGCTCTTCGTGGTGGAGGGACATTAATTCTGCATGTGTCTTGGAGGGTTGGAATTGGTTTGAAGCAGGTACTCAGAAAACAGTTCTAGAAGGTAATGCTACAAAGTTTTGGGGAGAGAATTGGGTTG
Organism: Lotus japonicus; assembly: GCF_012489685.1. Classification (NCBI taxonomy): domain Eukaryota; kingdom Viridiplantae; phylum Streptophyta; class Magnoliopsida; order Fabales; family Fabaceae; genus Lotus; species Lotus japonicus. The sequence continues at coordinate 37,021,659 of NC_080045.1, read as the reverse complement.
GGAATGGTCCATTGGAATTCAGATTCCAAAGGCTGTACAATTTATCGAATCAGAAGTCAGCTCTTGTGAAGAACATGGGCTATTGGAATAATGGTGTATGGCACTGGGAATTTAAATGGCGAAGAAAACCTGTAGGGAGGGAGGTGGGATGGGTAGAAGGATTGCTGGATGTGTTAAAAACAGTGCCGCTGGTGGAGAATATGCCTGATAAATGGGTGTGGAAGTTGGAGGGGGAGGGACATTTCTCAGTTAACTCATCCTACTTGTTTTTGCTGGATCAATATTTGGAGGAGCAAGATCAGGTCCTTAAACTGATATGGACTGTACCTGTGCCATCAAACGTGAGAGCCTTTGCGTGGCGTGTGATGCTGGACCGTATTCAATCAAAGAACAATCTGAGGAAGAGGCATGTGCTCAACAGTGTAGAGGAACTGGCTTGCCCATTCTGTGGCCAGGAAGATGAAACGACATCCCATATTCTGCTTTCCTGCATAATTTCTTCACAGGTCTGGTATGGAGTCTTTGCTTGGCGTGGGATATACATAGTGCCCCCTGCATCCCCGCGTGATCACCTACTGCAGTTCCCTTTATTTAGCCGAAACAAGGAGCAGAGGGTGGGGGAGTTGGCAATTTGGATGGCAACCGCTTGGTCCATATGGTTGATGCGAAATAGAGTAGTATTTAATGGCGCTGCTCTGGACGTGGAACAGGTAGTGGAATCAAGTCAGGTTAAAGCTTGGCAATGGATGAGAGCAAAAGTACAAGGCTTCTGCTATTCGTGGTTTGAATGGAAATCAAATGTTGGAGCATGTCTTGATTCCTTGTAAAGGATTTCATGAAGTAGGGGACTCTAAATTACAAGGCTGGAAGGCGGTGGGATTTGAAATCAAGGTGCTGGCAATTATACAGTGCTGGAAATGTTACTGCCATGTGGTTTGACAGGTCTCTGGCTTATAACTTGTTGCCATGTCAAAGGCTAATGGGTAATGGAGTGTTGTAATGCTGGATGCAGCTTAAGAAGGTTTACCTCTGGGAAATTTGGTGAAGTGGTGCGGGCTGAAGCATTGCAGGATAATCTTTCCCTATGCTATATGTTTCTCTTGGTGGCTATGTAACTTGACAAGTTGCTCTTTGTTTTTTTTTTCCTGCTTTTCTTTGTAATCTTATGTTCTATTCTCTTATTCTCTTATTGTATTAAGGGTTTGAGTACCCCTTGTACTCCCTTTTAATACAATGTTTTGGCTTATCAAAAAAAAAACCAAATGTGTTCAATTAGTGTATTGGTTTTTTAAAAATGCATACATTCCTCCATATTTACCCTTTGTCATTTTCTCTCACTAATTAATGGTAAGTGGTAATCAAAACTTGGGAATTGAAAACATATAATTAATGTGGAGGGTAAAAATGGAAGAGTACAAAATCTTTTGTTAGATTATTGTAACTAGGTCTTATATTTAGGAACTTCAAAATTTTGAAACTAGCTCTTATATTTATGAACGGAGGTAGTATTATTATTTTAGTTTAGGGTTAATCATCTACTTGGTCCCCGCCTTTGTCTCGCCGTCTGAAATTAGTCCCTCCCCGGAAAATTTACAAATCTGGGTCCTCTCGTTTGCAATAAGTCTGGAGCCGGTCCTCGCCGGAGCCCGGAGCTCCGGCGAGTGATGAATAGGCATGCTGACTAGATAAATGAGGCTGACGTGGCAAGAGAATCAATTCCCTAAATTAATTCTAAACAAAATCAATTAACAAAATCAATTCCCCAAATTAATTCTAAACAAAATCAGTTCCCCAAATGAATTCTAAACAAAATCAATTCCCCTAACCAGCCACCACGTCCCTTTTCATCTTCACCTACGAACCCAGCCACCATCACCCAGAAATCCACCCCCACCTCCAGCATGCTCAACAACCCACCAACCCCACCCATACCCAGCCATCGAGAAACCACCACCCAAACCCAACCAGACCCGCCAGTCACCACCACCACCACCACCCTGAAACCCACCCCCACCTCCTGCAACCTTAACAACCCAGCAACCATTTACTTCCCTTTTCATACGACGACCACACGAACACCAAAGAGAGACTGACAAAGAAAGAAGAAGAAGAAGCAAAACAAGAGCAAAGGGCAGATCGAGAGCCTCGCGCCGCCGTCACCTCCTCTTCTCCAGACCTTGTCTGTGCCATCGCCATCTCCCTCTCCGATCTGAAGCTCTACACGCCACCACCTCCGATTGCCTTCGTCGCTGCTGCTTCTTGCTGCCCTAACCCAGCGCCGCCGTCACCAATCTCCACCTCGTGAAGCTCCGACGACGGCGAGGGTGAGGGTGAGGGTGAGGTTTGAAGGGAGGGAAGAGGTGGGTGTGTGTCGAGCTGGAGGAAGTCGCGGTTATGGTTGGGGGTGGAGGTTGAGGTTGAGGTTTTAGTGAGTGGTGGTGGGCGTTTGTTGGGGGTGGTGGCTGTTGGGGTTGGGGTGGTGAAGAAGAAGAGATGATGAAGAGGAGAGAAGAAGAAGAAACAGAAGCAGGGAACCCTAATTTGGGGAAATTGGGAATGATCTTAGGGTTTGAAATTGGGATTTGGGTTAATTTAGGGGGATTTGGGTTAATTAAATCGTTTATTTATTTTTTATTTTATTTTTTATTTTTTTTAATGCCACGTCAGAAAAAATTATCTAGTCAGCAAGCCTAATCATCACTCGCCGGAGCTCCCAACTCCGATGAGGACCTGCTCCACACACTTTCCAAACGTGAGGACTTAGATTTTTAAATTTTCCGGGGAGGGACTAATTTCAGACGGCGACACAACCATAGGGACGAATTAGAGGATTAACCCTTTAGTTTAATTGCAAGATCCAGGAATCGAACCCTCATCTTCTCCCCTTCACCGCATAAACTAGACAGTTGCACAACACAGGATGGCTTGTCCCTGCCCGTTAGAGCCTGCTATGCTTCTGGGTGCCCCCTCTTTTCCAAACTCCATTGCCTGGTCAGACGACAACCTCATCGCTGTTGCTTCTGGTCACCTTGTCACCATCCTAGTACCAATTCTCTCTCTTTTACTTCCACACCATTTAAATACGCTTTCATCTATGTTTTTCACTCTAGCAAGTTCTTTTTTTCCAGAGGCCAGACTTGCCTAATGGACCACGTGGCCTGATTAAAATCTCCCCGCGTGAACCCCTTCTTGTGGGCTTTGTGGAAAGAAAAGGTATTGAATTGAAATCACAGTACTGTTTTACTTCACTAGTTGCATGCACTAACGCCATTAATTTAGTAACTCTATGATATGATCATGATTTGCATTGCACCACACGGTTTATTAGTGGTGCACTAGTAGCGTACGTACATGAGCTATATCCCCCGTTTGGCGAGCTTATTTGAGCTTATCTTGCCGCATAAACACTTATGCCAGTGTTTGAGAGAGCTTATGTAAATAACTTATTACCTGTCTATAAGTTGTCGTGAGCTGATTTTCCAAGCTGTTCAGATTAGGTTATGAATAAGAGCTTATGTTTATCTATAACCTATTTTCTACTTATTTTATTAAGTTTCTCAAATTAGCTTATCAATAAGTGCGTTGCTAAGCTGTTTACCCAAACATACCCTATGTTAATAAGTATCTCCAGGATAGTAGTATATGTGCTTCTATGTGGTGTTTAATGTGGTTGTGTGTTTTAGAGAGCAAAAAGTAAGTGATTCATTCACTAAGTAGTGATTCATTTAACAAAGCTACATTAATACTGCATCTAACTAACAACTTACTAACAGAATAGAGAAAACCAAAGAAACTAACTAACTGACTCGTATTATAAATAGATAATAACTGACATCTAACTACTAACTGCTATAAGAATGCATGCTACTATCCTGTAATGTAATAATTAATAAGTGACATTTATGAGTAAGAAATGATAAAAATTTCATATGTTCTAATGTTAAATGGGAGTTTGAGATTTTCACATGTTGGAGCTGAATTGTGCAAGATTTACACTCTGGATGCCTCCTGCCTACATCTTTGTATCGGGATGATAAGCCTGTTGTCAGATCAATATCATGGTCTCCACTTGGCATGGCTGCAAACTCAGGGTATGAGTTTATTTTCTTTCTTGATTCATTTCATTTGATAGTTTTGTTTTATCCCCTTAAAAAGCTCTGGGGCTCAATCTGTTCCCAGAAGGTAGCAGAATCAGTTTTTTCTTGTACATATTAAACCTCACACGGTGTTATGGTTGTGGGTTTTGGAGAGGTAATTGATTTCTTTTCCCAAAGTGGCGATTTTAGGGCCTAGGCTTTTGATTCCATAATATTTCAGATAAAATTCACCTGGAGTGTTGTGAAGTCATAGTTTGTTCATTCATGAAAAGTTAATGTTTTTACTTTTTATGCATTTAAATGTTATTTTATATTTTAATTTGCTACAGGTGCTTGATAGCAGTTTGCACCAGCGAAGGACATGTGAAGGTTTATCGTCCGCCTTTCTGTGATTTTTGTGCTGAATGGATCGAGGTATGTCATAGAAGTGGTTATTCCTGCAGAATTGGCTTTGATGCCATCTGTTTCTGCTTGAAAACAAACATGATGTTGAAATTGTAAACTATTGGATCCCGGTGAGGGCTATTGTAATATTGAGTACTATAGTGACTGTAGAATATACATGAATTTACTGATCCTAGCCTCAGCCAATTCTATTATTATGTTAGCACTAGTTACATCTAGACTCGACAGTCCCAATTGCCTCACATAACATTCTCTCTCTCTCTCTCTCCCCACCCCACCCACCCCACCCCCCCCCCCCCGCCTCTATATATTAGAGCATGTTATCTGTTTCTTCTTTCTCTGAAATTCTCTCAATCTATTATGGTATCAAAATCCATATCCTAATTAGAACCCTACCTTCACCGAAAAATCATCAATTCTGGTGATCCTCCACCTTCACACTCATCGCCAATCAAGGCGACTCCACTCATGCGGCTTCTTCTTCGTTTTCTCAACTAGTGAATGCATTGACAATCTTCTCACATTCCATATTGGACAAGCTTGATGATTGCTACTGCCTCTTTTGGAAGCAACATGCCGAGCAACTAATGTTAGGGTTCTAAATATTGGGCCTCGTCAAGTTTGATGTCAGTGAGTTTAGACGAAGTAAGTACTCATAAACTCAGTGACTGGGGGGGTCTTCCCTTCACCCTTAGTCTTAGAGTTGTCTTCAGCCATAACTCAGAGAGTAATCACCAATGAAGTAAAATAAACTCAATACCCAGCGCACCATATGAACGCTGGTTACCAACAAAAAACACATGTTCCCACCTTTAGAGCACACTGAGTCACATCATTGCACCTCGAACCGTCACCAAATCACTACCGATGGCTGTGAAAACCACTGGGCTTTCCTCAGACAGCAAGCATGGCCTGCTCTGTCCCTGAAACGTACGTTATCTGGCTCCGAAACAGCAACTTCGCGGTTGCTCACATGAACTGCGATTTTGGCATTCTGCCAATTTCTTCAAGATCTGGCCGCCAAAATATTTTTTCTACCCCCCAACAACCGTTGTCCCCCCTTTCCTATCTTGATACCGTGTAAAGGGAAAGAGATATTGTAATGGGATACACTGTAAGGTGCAACCTCCCTCATATATTTAATACTAGGTTAAGAGTAGTACAACGTATAGTACAAAGTACGAACTTAAAGTACATATGGACCTGACCCATGGACTCTACATCTAACCATAACTCTTAACATAATCCTTACTGCTAACAATCCTTATCGCTAACACAACTTAACTAACTTCTACATCTATATGTATTAGGCAGTGTAGAAAAATATGTCAAAAAGAATGTCATTTCAAAAGTATTTCCCATTTATGGTTTCGTGCAATATAAAGAAATGAAGAGGTTTCAATATTTTGTACGTGTACATTGTTTCAAGTATAATATGATATTCGTATTTTGTTTAGGTTTTGGACATATCTGAAATGCTGCATGAATATTTTCAATGTACGGAATTTCGAGGTACAGGGATTCATTCATTGGATCTTTCTGATGTAAGTTATTTAACTCATCCGTGTCATTGATTGTTTGTCCTTTTATAATTCTCCATGGGGGTGAATTAGTTAGTATGAGACAGGTCATGCTCCATTTGTTCTTTCCTTATTTATCAGCTTCTGGCTCATCCATTGGATGTCTAGAGAAAAGATATGATAAACTACTAACCTGCAAACTGTCTTAAGGAAGGGATATATGTGAAGTGTGTATGAACTAGTGTTATGTTACTTATATCTAACTAGTCTATTTTACATGTATACCAGATTACCAGTATCTGAACATTGTATTTTTACTGAAATTTTATTTCTCCCTTATAGCAATTAACTTCCGCGTGTTTTGTTCTTTGTGCAATGGCATTTACTGTGTCCAGAGATTCCTATAAAAGACTTTTGTTACCATCAATTGTGAGCATGAAAATGCTTGCTCTAGTCCCTGCATAGATATGGAAGGATAAAGATAAATGTCACGTGATGTTGTTTTCCTTATGAGTGTGTTGTCATAAACCAACTATTCCAGAAGCTTAAGCTGTTTGGTCAAGACATATGAATGGTTTTATACTGTATTTCTAACTCACACAGTCGCACACACCCACACATATGAAGTTAACTAAAATCCTATGATGTTTCTTACTTGCATAAAAAACTACTTGATGTAAACTATGTTTAATCCATAGTTGTACATTCACCAATGCAACGTGATTCTCTTGCAAATTTTGGTTAAGCTCTACTTCAACCTGAAATAATTGTGTTTAGTTCGATCTAAATATCACTATTATTTGTTCTATTGATATATAGGTTCCTAACTTTGGACAGTGTCTGCTGAGAAATAAATCAGATCAAATAGATTCTACATCTAAACCTAATGGAGAAATATCAAATGAAGTGCCCGAGAGCCAAATGCTGCCACTGATAAGTGCTGGTCAATATGCATCTCGTAGTGCAATGCTATGTTCGCTTGTTATTTCGTGGTCTCCCTTGCTGCGTACAGCATCTGAGGTTTTTCCTGTTGATAATACTTGTGCTTCTGTCAGTCTGCTTGCTGTTGGATTGAAGTTTGGTGCCATTTCTTTGTGGAGATTTCACCAAAGAAGTTGCCATACTATTGAGGATGGAAAAGCCCCAACTACTGTGAAGTTTGTTGGCCTTCTTCAGGCACATGGTTCATGGGTCACATCAATAAGTTGGTCGTTGTTTGGTTTTGATTCTTCAAATCCTCAAATTATATTAGTTTCTGGAAGCACTGATGGGAGGTGAGTTAAATATTCTGATTTCTGATTAAGTTGTGTTACATTTGTATTCTCATTTCAATACATCTTGTTAAGCTACCATACACAGTTCTGGAGTTATGCACCTTGCTTTCTTATTTGATCTTTATCTGTCTCATTGTATTAATAAGGGGACTGCTCTCAGTGATTGCCAATTTAATTTATCTAATAAAAGTTGACCTTTGGTTTCTCTATCTTATCTAAGATAATTCTTAATATCCACTTTAGTGTGAGCAACGCTGATAGTTGATACCACTAGACAGCAAAAATGCGGTTTTGAAAATCTATATGCAGAGTTGCAGACTACAACTGTATTTTGACTTTTTGATATTAGAGTTTTTAAACCTACTCAGTGTTAAGTGCTAACCTTTATCTTCTACATTTATTACGTGATCATGATGTATGAGTCTCATTGGCTTATTAACCTAAACAAATGTATTTCATTATCTCCATTCATTCATTATTCATGATATATAAATCTCATCGACTTATTAACTTTATAAGATGTCTTTCATCCATCCATTCATTCATGGCGGTACTGTTGCAGTTCACAAAAAATCAGTATTTTGGATTTGATTTGATGGCATTCATGGCGGAAGACGTAGAGTTTTGAAATAACTATTTTGTGAAGCTTTGGGCAAAAAAAGCAGTCAATCCGATATGATTTTTTTTTAAAAGTACAAAAACCTGACAAAGATCAGTATTTTAAGATAAAGAAAAAGAAGAGAATTACCCCAGGCTTTATATAAAAGAATACTTAGGCATCTTCCTTACTGATTAGATGTACTCAATCAAGAAAATAATCTTTGTATCATGCCTAGTATATTTATAAACTTATTACAGCCTATCCTATAAAAAATGGGATAAGGTAGTTGTATTAGGATTAGAGTTCCTATTTGCATATTTATTAAGAAAAAATAACACTTAGACATCAATACTGCACCCAGGTAAAACCTAAACAATGTAGTTGGAAGTATGCTAGCCACATATTCTCTAACATTCTCTTCTTCATCACACTTTGATCGTGGGTGAAATACGTCTAAGAGCCACCAAATAGGGTGTAGTTCCCACTAAATAAGCAGTGAGGCCCACATGATTTCGAGGGATCCGCATGAATTTCACCCAATAATAAATAATGTGTAGAATAGAATGTTTGAGTTTGTTGTGACCATTCCTCATGTAATTGTTAGATTTAAATACCCCAGATGTGTGTAGTATGAAAAATCATATTTGGTTGTGCACCACCTAGTAAGTATTTTGGAATATTTGATTCATGACATTGAACCTAACCTAAGCCTATTGTACTTAGTGATCAAAGGTTTGATCCTCATTTTCCTCACACTCTTCATTGGTTTAACTTTGTATGATATTACTTTTTGCAACTACTATATGAGTGAGCTGAAACATATGTGCCTTGCAGTGTGAAGGTTTGGATGGGTGACAATGACAAACTGCTGGAGTCATCAGGAGTGCATGAAGCTTCATTCTTTTTATTGAAGGAGGTCATTCCTACTTTCTTTCCTGCATCTCTTTTCATTTGTTTCTCTTCTTTGTGAATAATTCCTTTATGCAACTTTCAATTTCTAATTAGGTTATAACTGTCAATGCTGTCCCAGTTTCTGTACTTTCAGTAACTGTGCATGTTCAGTACTCTTCCAAGATGCTTTTAGCCATAGGAAAAGGTTCTGGTTCCTTTGAAATATGGCTATGCGATATATCTACTAGGGAATTTGATAAGCTTGGGTCATATGATGCACATGATTGCATTGTAAGTTTATTCCCTCCCTTTTTGTGTTAGATGAAGGCTTGAGGCTGCATTCCTCTTTTGGTTTTATATTTTTAATTTCCTTCAGATTACAGGTTTAGCCTGGGCATTTGGTGGAAGATTTTTGTACAGCTGTAGCCAGGTTATTTTCTTTTCCTTTGTTAATTTGGCCGATTTTCTGTCAAGATACCATTAAAATTTCAATTATGTAGCAAAAAATAATTGTGGACATAAATACATTCTATAATCCATACTAAGTTTCTTCATCATTTGTATCTTCTTTTATTTACATACATTCTCTATTTCCACTCCCCAGTTAATTAAACATGATTGTCTTATCATGGATTATGGTTGCGTCCCTGCATGTTTTTGCTGTCATTTTTGCAGCTTAGAGTGTCATATGAGTTGTCATATTTAATGTTATAGACTTATAGTGAACTGTACTTCTCTTTAAAATGATTTACAGAATTACTGTTTCATCCTCTGCAAGCTGAAGATTAAAGGAAATTATATATGCATTTAAAGTTTAAACTTCCAAAAAATGATGAATATCATTCTTCTAGAACTTGAAAGTCTGAGCTTCCTTCAAGATTTCAACTTAATGATTTTCATTAAGCAGCAGAAATTTGATATCCAGAATGATAAATTTTCTGTTTATCTTAAGATTTTGAAAACAATATTGGCTTATTAAAATAAACATCACTTGAAAGAACTGAAATTTTTTCTCAATTGAATTATCTATACTCATCTACATGCAATCTAGAGAGCTACATAGAATATGAAATAAATCTTTCCTATTACTAGTACAATAACAGAATAGTTTTACATGATCAGAAATAAAATAGGAAATAATGATATGCACAACATCAAACACGTAATAGTGCTTCCGATGTGTACTTAAATAAATGTATTTATGATTGATGAACGGTTGCTCATATGTTGGTAGGATAATTTATTGCATAGCTGGATCTTGCACGAGAGTCGCCTAGATGAAGTATCCATTTTATCTGATTTTCCCCGGAGTAATGATTCAATCTGCGTATGTTACTACTTTCCTTTGTGGTTTTTACCTTGTTTTTGGTTTGATCTTTGTTGTTCTTACTAAATCAAATATGCATTTATTTCCTTGCAGCCATCAAGAGATGCATTTAATTCATGTTTTGGTGTAGCTGTATCCCATGGAAATCTTGTCATTGCAACTGTATGATATTTCATTTCCATTTCAATCTTTGCATTTATGTATCGATCTTGATATGTTCCTGATGTTTACTAAACCAAAAGTGAAGTGCATATTAAATGCTCAGATATGGTCAATAGCAATGTGCCAAATGCCTAGGAATTATCAGTGTATCCCTGAAAAAGAAAGGGAAAAAACAGAACAAGGTGGTATAAGAGGTCTAACAATTTTTATTAGTCTCAACTTTCAAAACTGCAAGATTTCTTTTTCCTTTTCTCAAAGAGGCATAATGTTGAATGAATTGATTTCATATTTATTAAATGACGAGAAGTGGTGCTGAACAAATATATTTCCTGAAAACTTGCAGCTTTGTTTTCCTCTATGATCTCTTCTATTTGTTTATATTTGCACTATTGATTATGAGCACTGTGGGCTATTAGCTATATATACTCATGAAATCTTCGCCTTTCTTTTTCTTTGTCCATGAGTATTTTTGTTTGTTTATTGCAGGTTAATTGCTTCGATGTTGAGAAACTAAATCGAATGTATGAAGGAAGGTATAAACATATTTTCCAGCGACTAGAATTTTGCACCCCTTGGAAATAAAATGCAGTAAAAATTGCAACTTGGGTTTGTTAGAAATCCTAAGTTAGAACCACACAACACCACAAAACCTTAGGCTTAAGGCAATGGGTGTGTGTGTTCTTTATTATATATGCACTTGTGCACTTGCTAATCTAGGCAATGTGGGACTTCTTTGAGTCACCACTTTATTATCTCTATTACTCTCCCTCAATTGGGACTCCATTTTTTTGTTTTGCATGTGCCTTGCACTCCAGCGGGAACATCAGTGGTCATCGGACTTGTGCTCCTTCGTCTGAGTCTGCCTTTCGACTTTCTTTGTCTGGGCTAGTACTCTAGCGGGAACATCGGAGTTCCTTGGACTTGTGCTCCTTCGTCTGAGTCTGAGCCCTGAGGTCTTGGCTTGCGCAAATGGGACTGCCATTTTTGCTTTTTTTTTTGGGAAGCGGAAGTCATGGCTTGGATCAGACCAGCTCTGATACCATGTCAGAAATCCTAAGTTAGAACCACACAACACCACAAAACCTTAGGCTTAAGGCAATGGGTGTGTGTGTTCTTTATTATATATGCACTTTTGCACTTGCTAATCTAGGCAATGTGGGACTTCTTTGAGTCACCACTTTATTATCTCTATTAGGGTTTGAAACAGAAATTTACCGAATTACACAGAATACACAAGTACACAAATCTGGTAGATAAATTTCTCTAGCAGCCTAAGAGCCAAGGTTATCCTTTGAGTAAAAAATTCCCAGTCTTACCGGCGTAAAGCAGAATACACAAAGAAACTGTCCCGAATTCTCCCCTATAACTACACCACATACTGTTAAGAGGTAATAACTGCCATATCACAACTTCCCTATTACAAAATTAAATAACTACTACATAACTGCCCTGCTTCGTGGTTCGTGTTTTGATGGTGGGTGCTGGATCCCGTTTTGGTCGGTCGTGTTACTGCTTCTTCTCAGGCCCCCGTTAGAGATGGTTCTCTTCGGTTTTTTTTTCTGTCTTTATGTTCCTGTTCCTTTTTTTTTTGTTTTCGTTTCAGGGTTTGTTTCTCAGCCTTTGGGGGCATTTGGTTTGTTGTTGGGATTTTGCCCTCCGCGGCTGGATTTGATCTTGTCTAGGATCTTTCCGAGTAGTGTAAATGGTAGGGTCATTGGGTAGGTGTTGGCTGGGTGCTTGTGGGGCGTTTAGAGGTTTTTGGGAGGGTTTTGGCTGTGCTGGCCGGGGTTTTTGTCAGCCTTTTGGTTGGCTGAGGTACTGTACGTCATAACTATCCTACTACTAATTCTGGCCTGCTATTTTGTTATTGCTCCTAGAGTACAGAAGCCACATTTTAGGCTTATTTTCAGCATGATCCACAACCTGGCCCACATCTTTGCTTTGGCCTCTAACTCTACTCATGTCTCTCTATAACATTATGGCATCGTTTAATTCATGTAGTTGACCCCATCATGTGGGAAAATACTTGGCTGAGGTACTGTACGTCATAACTATCCTACTACTAATTCTGGCCTGCTATTTTGTTATTGCTCCTAGAGTACAGAAGCCACATTTTAGGCTTATTTTCAGCATGATCCACAACCTGGCCCACATCTTTGCTTTGGCCTCTAACTCTACTCATGTCTCTCTATAACATTATGGCATCGTTTAATTCATGTAGTTGACCCCATCATGTGGGAAAATACTTGGTTATTATTGTTGTTATTTCAGACCCAAGTAGCAAGAGAATGCCCAAGGGTAGATATCTCGTTTATTTACAATGATTATGCTACTATATCTTGAAAATTCAGACAAAAACTACACTCCTTAGCTAATTTCTCACTTTCCTTTTTATCCCTTGCCTTTTCCAAAGCAGAGATTTTATGAAATAAAAATTTGTAAATGTGGATATTTGACATTTTCTTCAACTTTTGACAGGATTCTGAGGGCAGCTATTGAATACTTCTGGATTGGTGGGCTACATGTGGATGTTTGGTTGAAACCTCCCTTTTCTTGCTACATTGAAAAATATTCCAGTTTTCCAGAGAAAGAGTTAACTTATTGGGGGGCCAATATCATATGGTCTTTAAACCAATATCAATGTCTTGATAAGCCTCTGGTTCTTTGGGATATAATTGCAGCATTATTGGGTTTGAAGGATAACAAGTCAAAATATGTAGAGAATTTACTGATTAACTGGCTCTCATTATCATTTCTTGGATATCATATGGACCTTCTTCCTGAAAATGTTTTATCATGTGTGTCTTCAAGCTTGCCAAACGTTCCTTCTCGACTGCTACATTTGCTCAATATAATATGTAGGCGCGTGGTGTTAGCAGAGCTCGATGCTGATCAAATAACTGGAATAAATAGCAAGATTCGAAACTTGGAAGGGGCCTGCCCTGACACTGAAAAGAAAATTACTATGTGGATCGAAATTCTTTTGCGCAGTGAAAGAGAGCTCCGAGAAAGGCTTGTGGGTCTTACTTTTTCTGCTTTCCGAAATAGCATGTCCTCTTTCGAAGCAACTCCTTCCCGACCTGGCTGTTGGTATCTTGTTGGACTAGCACAGATGGAACAATGGGTTGCATTAGACCAGGAACATGTACGAGAGCAGTTGAAATTCATTGCATCAGAACTTACTCATGAAAAAAGGTACTGCTTGCTTGTATTTGTATATTTTAGATACTGTTCCTTTTTCCAATTCTGTAATTCTAGCTATTTCATAGCTTTGTTTGAGCACAAACTTCTTTTCCCTGGAATTGAGGCTAGCCAGATTTCAATCTGAGTAATATACATTAGTATTTTTTTTTCCCAAAAATGGTGAAGAAACATTATCTGATTGTAGTGAAAACTGTAGATGCTGCAATTCTTTTTTCTGTTTGTTGAATTTGATGGAAAGTATACTCAAAATATTAGGGGAAGAGATTTTCCCATAATAATTTTTTAGGAATAAATGTAAAAAACCCCTTGGTAAAAAATATCAGATAAGAAATAATTAACATTGCTGGTAAAAGTTGTCAACAGAGCGGCTGGAAAATTCAAAATAACTATTTTTATCAAAATAATTATTTTATCATAATTATTATGATTTTGTTACTTTCCTTAATTTAACTGGTAAATTCTTGTTGATAAGAAATTTCCTTACAGCTAGTAGAAATCTGCTTGCATAAATTTACTGAGTAAGAACCATAGAATAGTTAGTTTCAAAAAAAAAAAAAAAAGAACCATAGAATAGTTACTAAGCTTGTAAAGTAAAGTCTTGCAATGCTGTGGATTCGGTCCAGAACTTAAAATATGCTAATTGCAATGTGTTTTTCTTTTAAATGGCAGGTTTGTGACTAGTGGATATTCAGAAGTGGAGCCATGCAGTTATTGTTCTGCATCTGTTGTATTTGAATCCCCCGAGTTTGGTTTGTGCCAAGGTGAAAATTGCAGTAGTGGCAATGTTAAACGGCACCAGTTGTTGAGATGTGCTGTTTGCATGGAGGTTTGCCCTAGTACTCCCCTATGGTTTTGTGTTTGTTGCCATAGGTTTGCATTTAGGTTGGCACCAGAACCACTTTTTAGAATGTCTTCATTTTGTCTAGATTTAGATTCTTCAACTAAATCATCCTCTCAAGTAGTATCCTCAAGACCGTTGTGTCCCTTTTGCGGGATACTGCTACAAAGAAAACAACCAGACTTTCTACTTTCACCGACACCTGTATAGGAATGTTTAGCTATTTTTCTATTTTTTTATGTAAAATAATATTATGTAATTGTAATAGGTTGTGTACTTGTGGTGTCAATGGCTTCATCCTAATCCTATATGTATTGTATAAAAGAGAAGGTTATTTGTATGAAACCACTAGAAACTTATAACATTATTGATTCTGATTGTAGTGTGATATTTTCAATTGACATCTTGTAACGGGTTTTAATGTTTTCTGGTCACATGGGTTGTTCTATTTTTCACTGCTGTATGATAAAAATTATGATGAACCTGTATTTGGTCTGGTTAGCATTTGATGAACTGATTTCTTATGGGATGAATTCAACCTGTTTGATAAAATGACTGGGTCACATTTAAAGTGTTCTTTCTATGTTAGCTGGGTAATATATCAATGTCTTGATATGATTAGATCGGTTTTTTGTATTTGTTTTAACCATGATTCCTTAATTAATCTTTTATCAAATGCTATGTTGATCTCTCTTTCAACCAGCTTGAGTTCCCACTGGTGAGGGACCAAAAGTTCTGATTCCTTTGTAAATTGGAATGGATGGTGAGTTTGATTTTGGCTTATTTGATGAAAATTTTTTTCTTCTGGGACATGACGTGTTTGTTTGACTTTTGGTACACACGATGAATATTTCAAAATTACCATTTACTTATTTATTATGGGGCACTTATTATTGTATTTAGCCTTGGCTTAGTGGGCAATGTAAGGCTTTTTGTTTTGCAACATAATGATTGGGGGTTCGATCCCCACTCCACCCAATAATTATATTTTCTAAAATCATAGATGCTAACATCACACAATTGGGGTTCGATCCCCACTCCGCCCAATTGCAATAACCCAAAGTGCTTGTCTGCTAGGGCAACACATTTGATTAACACCTTTGTTTTTTCCAAAAAAACGTTAGGGCACAGTTAGTTTCTCCTCTCTTTCTGTGCCGCAAACTGTCATATGATTTTGTCCTGACTCTATTCAGTAGGCGACTTTTGCTGTGGTTTCTAACTATAGTTCTTCGCGTTATCTCTTCTTTTTGGTGGTTGTTCTGCCTAGCACTCTTCAGACCTAATCTAAGCAAGATGAACAAGGATTTGTGTAAGACCCAAGTTTTTAAGTTATGCTAAGTGAATAAAATCTTATTCACGATTAGGGTTGATGTATTGTGAAAGGAAACCTGAACAAGAGTTTACTAAATGAAATAAATTTATGAAGGGGAAAGTTCAGGAAAAGTCTAAGGATTGCATCATGATCGATAAAAGTTATAGCACGATCGTTATACGCTTAAACCTAGGGCGAAAACCCTAGTAAATAGCTAGTTTACACTTAAAGAGACGATGGAAACATATTCCAAAAATCTTCAGGGAAATGTTAGAATTTCTCTTAATCCATATATAACAAGCGTTTCAAGGCGAAACTCTAGGATCTACGAACGTCC
Organism: Lotus japonicus; assembly: GCF_012489685.1. NCBI lineage: Eukaryota > Viridiplantae > Streptophyta > Magnoliopsida > Fabales > Fabaceae > Lotus > Lotus japonicus. The sequence continues at coordinate 37,005,691 of NC_080045.1, read as the reverse complement.
GATTCCAATCCTCGGAAGTTTGCCGAAACTAAAACCCTGATAGTTCAAGAACCCTAGAATCAACCGACGATGAGGACTTTTTCTATTCGGAGCTTCAAATGAAGATTCCACACGCGTACACCCATTTCTCTTGATGATTTCAATCTTTCTTCAGAAGGAAGTTTTCTATTCCGACATCCACTGCAAAAAGTAACTTATCGGGTAAAATAGTTTTACACCGACTTTGTATTAGTCACCTAAAATACAAGGAGACCTCTTTTTAGTTTTGGAATTCTTTCGCCAAAACATATCTTAGAATTCACGGAGAATGAAGCCGGAAAAATCGGAATCGCGAAACTTTCATTTTCCCGCGTTTTTCCATCCTCTATATATAGCAAGAAAGATGAGAAAAATCACAAAAACTTACCCATTTCTTCCCAAGAGGCCGCGAGTTTGCTAGAGGAGGGAGAAGAGAAGATTTTCTTCATTTCTTGCTTGATCGTTGATTCAACAGTTGCTGCTTGAAGGTATCGAGGTATAGTCGCTAATCCTTACCTCTGATCGTCTTTTCCGTAGCTTTTCACTATGTCTTTTTGTGCTCTTAGTTTTGAGGTTTTTGCAAAACTATCCAGATAATTCCATTTTTCTATCTAAACATCTTCCCTACGTGCTCTTGAGCGGGTTTAGCGAATAATATTACGCCGATTCTCGAAAAACTACCGTCGAGTTTCAATTCTGCTTCAAATACCCATTTTTGGACAAAGTTTCGTCCTTTGGGCTGAAAACTATCGCCTTAGCTTAGTGCTAGTAGGATTAGTCGTCATAAACGTCGTTGGTGACGTCCCCATCCAATTTGTTTTTCGAAATTTCAGTTTTGAAATTCTGAGCTAAAAATATTGACCAAAATACCCCTGCGACAGTTTTCGATCCGATAATTTTTCCGAGTTTAGAATACCCTTAGTTACGACTAATGATAACCTAGGAACCAAGTTTGATCGAAGAAAAATCGACCCACCTAATTACCAATAGTGGCCGAGAGCTATAGAGGAGGAGGAGGAAAATTTCTTTTTCAAAAACTTGTCCTTTCGCGCTAGATTATCGTACCTCGGAGTATGTACTACTTCGTGTAACCATAGTGAGTATTGATAGCTTAGTTTCCGATAGATTTCGATGGAATTCTGTGGTTTTACTTTAAAGGTTCATTTGAAGAATTTCCAGAGGAACAAGGCTTTGACTGTGAAGAAGTGTTAGAGGAGAACCCTGGAGAATCTACAGGTGAGGGCTACTCACTGAATCCTTAGTTAATGCTTAGGTATCGATGCTTTCGACTTGATTTACTGTTTATGCACTTGTTTGTGTTTGACTGGTAAAATGTTTTATGAGGCTTCGGCTGACAATGTAGATGATTCATCTACTGACTGTTTTTGAGAGTGACTTACATGTTATGTGCTAAGTGGTTAATCTAGGATGTGTGATATCTGCTTATATGCTAAGTGCTACGTGGTTATTCAAGAATGTATTGAGATATATGACATGTTGGTTGACTGTGCTGATTTAACTATGCTTTATCATATATACTGTGGCACTAAGGAGTGAGAATAGCGGGCAGGTCATGCCGATTTTTATTTAGAGTTTTGAGAAAGTTTGACAGGACGAACGAGGATTCGGGCCTAGTATTGTTTTTAATGGATCGAGACATTCTCTGGGAGTGATTTGGGATTAGGAGATCCTGAAAATTTATAAGATTTGCGATAAGACAAAATGGAAACTATTTTATAAGGAAAACTCATAAGACATTAAACAACCTCTAAACCTTTAAGTAATGATAACAATCTCGAAGGAAAGCTTAGGAGTCAAATCTTAGTTTTGGAAAACGAGAAGTGTCGTCGGATCCAGGTGTTGAGAAAAATTATAAGTTTTGAGTATGTTGGTACTGTTGTGCTCTGGGAGCAGTTGTGTTGTTGGGCTATCTGAGAGATAAGTCGGGAAACAGGTAGTTTCCGAGTATGTTGATACTCTTTGCTCGTTGAGCAGTTTTGACCATCAGATGGAGATGAGTCGGATGATTTGGAGATCATCATGAGAGAATGTGTTGATGTAAAGAAGTGTCTTTTGTCGCAGAATCGACTTTACCTTAGGGTAAGCTTTTAGAGACAATAATTTAGCTAGAACACGTGGCGACGTGGCGAGTGAGGTCGGAGACGTTGTTTGGCTAATCATTTTCGCATTCATGCACCATTAATGAGGTATTAACACGAGACGGACTTCGGACCTCGGTGGATTCCAAAATGGTCATAAGACCCGGATTCCCGCGTAAGAGCGCTTGTAGGCGACTCTTAGTAGCAGACCGAAATGGCAGACCTTTGGGTTTACTGCTGATCTGACTACCGTTGTTGTTGGAGTAAGAGGCACGCGGGCCGAAATGGTCCCACCATGGCTGGTGTTATGGCTGATCCGTTGATGTCCATCCGTTCCAGAATGCATTTGGTTAACTGGGTTAACCGTCATCTGCATTTCATGCAACATGCATACTGACTTAGTTGCTGAGTGTGATTGATAATTGTTAATCCTATTTGAAGCATGCTAATTGTTATTACTGTCGTTTATATTCATTGTAGAATATACAACCCTAGGATGCTATCTCTAGCTATAAGCCTAAGTGGCTAACTCTTATCTGTATCTATTGGTGATATTACTTACATAATTCTTTGGAGTTGACCCTCGTGTCTTCTGTGTGTGCTTTGGCGGACTACGCCTATTGTCAGATGTCTTTAGCGGATTGGTTCACGATGGTCCACCCTTCGGGGGGGACTAGATATGAGATGATAGACCAAGATGACCCCGGCGTCTGGGTGGTTGACCCCGCTAGCCATCACGCGACGTACTCGGGGAGGATCATGGAGGATCGCGTGGACAGTGGAGGACGCTTGATGGAGGGATTGTTGAGGAGGTGCACTGTCAGTTTCAACTTGCCGCCCGGAGTGCATTGCGGACCAGGATTAGGAGCACCACCACCACCGTCGTCTTCGGATGATGAGGACCCCTCAGAGGAGGAGCCTGTGGGAGTGACTTCTTCAGAGTCCAGTTCACCCACCGTTGCTATCATTGATGATCATGGTTCGGGCCCTAAGCCCGAGAGGCCAGCACCGGAGCGCATCGCGGTTGCGAGAGGAGGACGGGTAGTGTACCTAGACTTAATCGTTCTGGATTCGGATTCAGACGACGATCATGCTAGCATGTAGGATTGAGTGTTAGTGTGAGCTCCTCGAGATAGGATTAGTGTAGGAGTAGAGTCTTAGCTCTGACTGTCATTTGTTTCTTTGGGGACAGGGTAGTTTCCCACCTATAGCTTTTTGTGTGGTTTCTTTACGGGAATCACAGAGAGTTGGTTGGACTTAGGAGGTCTTCTTTTAGGCCGTTGGGCTAACCTTTTCTCATTTTTGAAGGTGTGTGTTGCGGACACTCAACCTTTCCTGTTGGTTTGTACATATTGCCTACGGGCGTTACTTTCTTTTACTTCCCGTCACTGGAGGTTTACTCGTGACGTGGTTTGCTACTTACAGCGGGGGCTGTAATTATTATTGTATATTAGTTCTGTTATCTTTTGTTGTTGAGTTTCATTTCTTTCAGTTTATGATTCTATTATCAAAAAAAAAAATATTCACGTTTTTCCGCATTAAGTTTCTTTTCGGTTACTAAAGTGACGCCACCGAAATCGGGGTGTTACAATTTGCACATCAAACTTAGTGGTGCTGAAACAACGGTGTTGCGCATTGGTGCAGTGGAAGTTGACCCGGATCTAGCCTCTGATGTGCGCGTTGTGGGGAATCTCCTCACAAGGGAGGTTGTTGGTAGACCTTCAGGATTTTCAAGAGTGTGATGCAGAGGCTGTGGGGTAAAACTAATCACATAGATCTCCGGGAGGTTTCTCAGAACTTGTTTGTTTTTCGCTTTGCTAATACCAGGGAGCGCAACTTCGTTGTAAGGGGAGGGCCCTGGATTTTTTATCGACAGAACGTGTTGTGTGCTTGGTTGTTTTGTTCTAGAAGCTTTTGGGTGATTTCGTGACAACCAAGTGAAGGTTTTTCAAGAAGCTTATGTGCGTCGTTCAGGGAATATATCAAGTGTGATCAAAACGATTTCAAGAGATTTGATTTGAAGATTATTTGTGGAAGATTCTGTTTGTTACTCAAATCTTAAGTGATAAGATTTGTTGCAGATTTGTTGCTGATTTTAAAAGGAAAAACTTCATATTTTGTGTATGGACTCTTTGATCTTTCAAGCCCATCGAGGACAAGGCCTGAAAGACTGCTACTTATGAAGACCCAAGACCTAGTTGCTAGGTGTGCTTTGTGTATGTGATTAGGGTTTTATTCTGAGTTCATACTGTTTTGTTCTCTTAGCAGCTTTATGTTCTTGTGTTAAGCTGAGAGTTGTTGTGTTTGTTGTTTGATCTTGAGATCTGTCTTTACTCTTTTGTAAGAGATCAATCATTGTGACAGTGACTGTGTGTGAGAAAGTGAGAGGGGCTCTCATACTTAAGCAGAGGTCTAAGTAATAAACCACAGGTAGAGTTAGGTAGAAAAGGCAGTGAACAGGGGTTGTTCAGTTAAGACCTTTTGTGTATAGTGTATTATCTTTCTCGGGTGTAAACCCTCCAGACGTAGGTGATATTGCACCGAACTGGGTTACCAATCTCTTGTGTTGATTTTGTTATTTTTGTTCATTAAGACCATTTACAATGGTTCAACACTCTCAACACCACTTTTTCTCTTCCCAACACTCCAACATCATTTTCTCTCTCCAATTCAACACTCATTCAACTTTTACCCACTCTAATGGTTTTTCATTCAACACCCTACCCCACACTTATTTCAAAACAAAGGCTAATAGAAACATAATAAAAATAGTGAAAAACTTGGTTTTTTTTTTCTGTGTCCAAATCAAACGAACCAAGTCTCTATTTATAGAGGAAAAAAAATCATGAATTTTGGTTAAAAAAAAATTTCCAGAATTTTTTTTTTCAATGAAATAATTGAGTTCAAAAGATTAAGATGATAAAAATCCTGACAACCAATCAGAAGGAGCCACGTGTCAAACAAAATCAACCAACAACTCTTTCTCTCTCTGCAGAGCTTTGACTGACGCGCCTTGTCTGCGCGTGTTGTGCACGCGCCTGGCGCGGCCAACCAAAACGCTCCACGTGGCACCGGATCCCCTCTCTCAACATGTTGAGCTCTCTCAACACCTCTCTCCTCCACCTCATCTTCAACAAAACCTCAACAAACCACTACACCCTCCCAACTACCCTCAACTCCCCTCTCAACACCACCATTGCACTTGGTCTAACTTGCATATCTGAATACTGTTATCTTTTATGTACGGTTTTTTTTTTACTATTAAAATTAGAATTTTCCTAAATATATGATTAAATATATGTGCTATTAAATTTGAAGGTCTAATTATTTATTACTTTTAATTTCTCATTAACGTAATCATTACCCTCCTTTATTATATAGTATTTTTTTGAAACTACTTTATTATAGTAATTAAATGTGATCATTTAGTATGCCAAAAATTGCTTTTTCAATTATTATAACAAAAAAATCATGGACTCACCAATTTTTTGTTGTACCGTTTGTGATGATATCTAATGGTTTTTTTTTAATTTCATAATTATTAGTTTTAATTTATTTGTTTGTTTGTTAATATGATATATATATGTCATTTTAAGTGTAACGTCTGACAAATCATATTATAGTTCTCCATTTATAGATTTAAGCATAATAGATGAACCTGATTGAAATATTTTCAGAAGTAAATATTTCATCTAACATGACAAAAGTTGTGATATTTTACCGTTCCTGAAGAACATGTAATGATATATATGATATTGTATAGTGGTTCTCCAGAAGAGACCCTAAAAGTAATATTTCAAAAGAGATCGGCTTCCGTTGATGGGGAGTACGGTAAAATGGTGTTAACTTACACTTGAGGGGAAGTATGTTGAGAATTCAAGTGTAATTTAGAGACTCTCTTGTAAGAAATGTCTCATATGAAATGATATATTATGTGACATTTAAATGAAGAGGTGTGACTCTTTGAATGAAAGGAAATGACTCTTGGTAAAGAGTCTATAAATAGTGCTTGATGGGAGCATTATTATAATGGGTTGAAGGACGTAAACATTGTCCCTATCTCTACCCATAATAGTTTGACTCTTTAATTTCCATCACTAAAGATTGAGCATATAAGGAAAGGGAAAGAGATAGAAGAGTTTCTCCATCACAGATCAAGAACATTCTACAACAACTTCAAGATGATCAATTTCACATCATGGATAAAGGTTAGTATCCCATAACCATTCTTATTATGTAAAGACTATGAATTCTTAAGATCCATCTTCTACATGCTTTAGTATGATTAAACTTACATGTGGTATCAGAGCGTGTGTTATAGAATTTTGTAGTTTTCCATGAATGATGTTTTTCAAGTATAATCCATGAATGTTTTTTTTAAAAGTTGTTACTCATCCTTCAATAATTTAAGTGTTAGAGATAAATAGGCGTAATATCCTCCGGGATATTCCTTTATTTTATTATTGATTTATTTTGTAATATGCTCAGAATATTGTTAGCATATTCTGTCTCTTTATTATATTATAAATAATATTGTCTAGCTCACACACAATTTGTGGTGAGAGTATCCAATCTTACATGGTATCAGGTTTTTGGTTCAAACCCTAGCCTCCAAACCTGTCGTCACTTTCTCTCTCTTTTTCTTAGCTGTGCCCGTAGCCTTGCTTTCCGTGCAAGTGCTTTGCTTTTTCTTCACAGCCGCCACCCGTGCAACAGCTTTCCTGTCTCGTTCCTTGCACCGCTGACGTCATTCCTGTGCAGCCGACATCATCTTGTCCCTGCTGACGTCTTCTTTTTGCGCGTGTCGCGCGTGTCCCTGGTGCCTCCCACGAGCCCGACACGCCAGCCCTGCTGCCAGACCTCGTGTTTTGTGCGTCCTTGTCCCTCCTCGCCCCACGTGCGCCGCCAGTCAACATTCCGTGCCAGGTCCTCGCCCCACGTGCGCCGCCAGCGACCGTTTCAGCCCTGCGTCGTCAGATTATTATTTTTTTCTTGGAATTTCACTGGTGTTGCATTTAATTTTTTTTTCTCTCTCCAGCTTTTGGACGTTTTTTTGCCAGATTGAGAAATTTTTGTTGACCAGGAGTTGAGCTTTAATTTGCTGGAAGGTTATTGCTATTTTTTGACACAGTTGTTCCCATTTTCCCATGGCTTCCGATGCTACTCCTCCGACTTTTTCCATGAACACCTTGGTGCATATGCTTACGGTGAAACTTAAACCAGATAATTTTCTTCTCTGGCGTAAACAGGTTACTGCTCTTCTTCAGAATTAGAACTTGTATGATATTGTTGACCCTACCGTCAATCCTCCGCCGGAATTTACTCAACAGACATTTGCATCAGCCGTTACTCAACCACAACGCAATGGTGCTCCTTCTCCAAATCCTCTTTATGCTGAGTGGCAGGCTCGAGATCGTAATGTCAACAGTCTGCTTCTTTCTTCCCTCACTGAGGAGGCCTTATCTGAGACTCTAAGCGCAACCACTGCTCGTGATGTATGGGTTGCTTTACACTCTGCTTATGCCTCTCGCAGCAAGGCACGTGAACTACGTCTCCGTGATGAACTTCAACTCATGCGTCGTGGTTCTCTATCAGTTTCTGAGTACGGGCGGAAATTTCGCACTATCTGTGATCAGCTGGCTGCTATTGGTGCCCCTGTGCCTAATGATGATAAAGTTCACTGGTTCCTTCGTGGTCTTGGCCCCTCATATGCCAATTTTTCTACGGGTCAGCTTGATCAGGTACCCCTACCTTTCTTTTTTCTTTACTGACATTCTTTGTAAGGTCGAGAGCCATGCTATTTTTCAGGCTTCTCTTGAGGAATCAGTGACTCCTCCGCCGGCTGCCTTCCATGCGAGCAATCAGCCCCGCTCTTCTGGTACTCAGTCTTACAATAGTGGCAACCGTGGTAATTCCGGTGGCGGTTCTCGTGGTGGAAATCGTGGAAACTCTAATGGAGGATCTCGTCAGCGACGCAACAATGGTGGCTCTGGTCGCCGTGGCTCTTATACGCCTCGCTGTTAAATTTGTCGTGAGCAGGGTCATTATGCTGATAAGTGTCCGGTTCGCTGGGATCGTTCTTCTGAGTCTGCAAATTTTGCAGAATCATTTGCTGCAGGTTGTTCGTTGGATAACTCCAACCGTTCTGATTGGTATATGGATACAGGTGCCACCTCTCATATGACTCCTTCTCTATCTCAGCTGACGGACTCTCAGGCTTATTCTGGTAATGACCGTGTTCTTGTGGGTAATGGGGCTGGTTTACATATTACTCACACTGGTTCTCGTTCTGTTTCACATTCTGTTCCTTTATCTAATGTTTTGGTTGTGCCTCAGTTAACTAAAAATCTTGTTTCTGTTAGCAAATTGACTCGTGACAATCATGCTAAAGCCATTTTTCTGGATGATTCTTTTGTGATTCAGAACCGAAAGACAGGCGCCGTTCTGGGAAGGGGCCGATGTGATCAAGGACTTTATGTGCTGAATCAGGACTCGCAGGCGTTGCTTACTACCAGTTCTCCCTTACCCCGTGCCTCCTTTGAATTGTGGCACTCAAGATTAGGACACGTCAATTTTGATGTTATCAAACAATTGCATAAACATGGTTGTTTAGCTGTTCCCTCTATTTTGCCTAAGCCCATTTGTTGCACTTCGTGTCAAATGGCCAAAAGTAAACGATTAGTATTTTATGATAATAATAAGCGAGCTTCTGCAGTTTTAGATCTTATTCATTGTGACTTGTGGGGACCGTCTCCCGTTGCTTCTGTTGATGGTTTTTCTTACTTTGTTATATTTGTTGATGACTTCTCCCGTTTTACTTGGTTTTATCCATTGAAGCGTAAGTCTGATTTTTATGATGTTCTTCTTCGCTTCAAAGTGTTTGTGGAAAACCAATTTTCTCGGTCGATCAAAGTTTTTCAAAGTGACAACGGCACTGAATTCACAAATAAGATAAATAGGCGTAATATCCTCCGGGATATTCCTTTATTTTATTATTGATTTATATTGTAATATGCTCAGAATATTCTTAGCATATTCTGTCTCTTTATTATATTATAAATAATTATAAATAATATTGTCTAGCTCACACACAATTTGTGGTGAGAGTATCCAATCTTACATTAAGTTTTCATTGTTAATCCGCTGCATTATATGAATTTGAAGGATGATTGAATTTATTGTTTGAATGTTCTTTGGATTTTGATTATGAGAAACAATGCTTCTGTATATAATTGATAGCGTTTGAATGTTTCTGGTATAATTATTATACTGCTTGTTTCTGTTCATCACTTGTTTGGAGAAACGAAGCATGTTTGTTTTGTGTTAAATAATTTTACTTCTGTCGATACTCAAATCCTGAATGTTGGCTTTGTGGTTCTTTGTTCCTGTAAGTGATTTGATTTCCGGGGTTCGAATGTTAATGGCACCCATTTCCGTTAATTTTATTTTTTAAAGACACTTTTGGGTGAATGATCACTTTCGTCCCTAAAGTTACATGCGTCGGGCATTTTAGTCCCTATTCTATTGAAATGTTGCTCGTGGTCCCTGAAGTTGCAAAACGTCAATCACGTTAGTCCCTTGGTTGGATTCCGTCAGTGAACGGTAACGGCCAAGGTGATTTGTCACGTTATGTGCTCATGTGGACTTTCCACATGGATTTAACTATTAATTTTATTTTGGAGAAACTTAAAAATTTCATAGTCCCTGGCCAAAATCCCCAAATCAGAAAAGCTTCAATCTCTCCATCATCTTCTTCCTCCTCATCATCTTACCCAGAAACATCTCCACCTCAAAGACTAAACAAAAATCTTCATCTTGTCAATTAAAAAACAACCCAAATATTTTCATGTTTCCTTTGATGCATCTTCAACCTCCTCTTTCCATCTTCTTAAACCAAACCATAAAATTCATTCCCCTTCTTCCATCTTCTTCAACCAAATCTTGAAAATCAAAACTTAACCCCCAAAAACACACCCGTTTATCAAGATGAAGAAAAATCCAAACTCTGAAGCAATTCCAATCCAATAAATATTTTGGGGATGTTTAGGAAAACTTGTGGATTTGCAATAAAAGAACAAAATAAAGAGATGAAGGAAAGAATTAGAAGGGAAAGAAAGTGGGTGGTGAAGAGAGGAAAGTGACAACCAGATTCAATGCCCTCTCCATTCTTCTTTAACAACACAAGAAACATTATAGTAACAACACTGCCATTGACAAATCCGCAGTAGTTAGTCGACCCATAAACAAAAACATTCCCTAGACTCTCGTTGAAGAAGTTGTCATCATTCTTGAGGTAGCACTGAAAAATCCATCACCCTCTTTGGAGAACAATAACCCAGCCACCGTGAAATCATCAAACTCGTGCCTCAACAACCCAACCATCGTGCAATCATACGAACCCCACCAGAATAGAACCAGAAAGCTATGAGTTTCCATTGGAAATTTCAGAAAGCCCAAAACTTCTTCAGATCTACAAACCCCCAGAACCCCAACCACCATGAAATCCAACACCCTCTTCATAAAACCCCCACCCCCTAAATGAAAACCATCACCCCATAAATTAACTCGACCCCCGTATCAAAAAGATGAAGAACAGGAGTGGTGAGGGTCTTAGAATGCCCATTTCTTCTCGTTTTTCTTGTTCAAGCAGAGCCACCACCACCTTTCTCTCTAAAGTCACCAACTTTATTAATAAATCCCCCACCTTTCTTCTCTGATTTGAGTCTCGGTGGAGTTTGGGGCTGATGAAGAGGGGTTTCATGGCAGATGAGATGGGTGGGGGAGGGTAACTCTTGATTTTCATATTTGGGTAAAATCTGGGTTTGAAAGATGATGATGGGTGGGCTAGGGACTAAATTGAAAATTTAAGTTTCTCCAAAAAAATCAATATTTAAATCCATGAGGAAAGTCCACATGGGCACATAATGTGACAAATCACCTTGGCTGTTAATGTTCACTGACGGAATCCAACCAAGGGACTAACGTGATTGACGTTTTGCAACTTCAGGACCACGGACGACATTTCAATAGAATAGGGACTAAAATGCCCGACGCCTGTCACTTTAGGGACGAAAGTGACCATTCACCCGACACCTTTTCGTTTTGAAATTCAAAATTTAAAAAAAAATTGAAACGGTGCAAATAGGACTCGAACTCGCTCCAGAATGGTTAGGAAACAAGGAACATAACCACTGTGCCAACTATTGTGTGTTGACTTAATTGCGTATTAAACTTATATGATTGTCTGATACGCTGCATGACTTCTGATATTCCTATAATCATAATTAAATATAATATCAGAAAAAATATTAATATTTTGGAATTATTGTATGATAGATTTGTTAATCATCAAAGTGGTCAAATCCTTATGTTTAATTAATTCCAAGTTGTATTATTATATTTCATTTACTCATAATTTTGATGTTATAAATGATATGATAATTGTTTGACTATGGGTAAATTGAAGTTCATTATTATAGGACAGTTAAGGATCTCCCAAAGGTTGATTATTTGTCCTTATAATCAATGAACATGTATGCTGGTAGTGTAAATGCATTATTAGTCATATTTATATATCCAAAGATAGTAAATGTTCCTAATTGATGCATGTGCCATTGCCAAATAATGTAAAGTTTTATTTACTCAAAAAAAAAAAAATGTAAAGTTTTATAAGCATCATTATGTCTAGTATGGTATATTGATGGATCCCCAAAGGTGAACATTAGTATGCATTTATGGAATATTCTGAATTTATTTAGCATGTTAGTATGTAACTCATCAAAGCCTTAATATTTTGTTTAATTTTATTGATTGCAGTACCTGTTCCTTTGCATTCACAATTCTCATTTGTTCCAATTTTCAATGGACTTAACTTCTTTGAATGGAGTGAACAAATCCAATTTTACCTTGGGGTGATGGACTTGGATTTATCTATTAGAGAAGACAAGCCAAGTGCTATTACTGATACAAGCACTGTTGAACAGAAAGTTCATTATAAAAATTGGGAAAGATCAAACAGATTGAGTCTAATGTACATGCGGATGAGTATTGCTAGCAACATTAAGTCTGCTCTTCCTAAAACTGAAAGCGCTAAGGAAATGATGAAGTTTGTGGAAGAGCGCTCCCAAACTGGTGATAAGTCTCTTGTGGGGACACTAATGAGTACTTTGACCACCATGAAATTTGATGGCTCTCGTACTATGCATGAACATGTCATTGAAATGACAAACATTGCAGCAAGACTTAAGACATTGGGAATGGACGTGGATGAGAACTTCCTTGTGCAATTCATATTGAATTCATTACCTTCTGAGTATGGTCCTTTCCAAATGAACTATAACACCATGAAAGATAAGTGGCATGTGCATGAACTGCATAGTATGCTAGTTCAAGAGGAAACCAGAATTAAGAGTCAAGGAAATCATTCCATCAATTATGTCAATCATCAAGGAGCAAGAAAGAAAAACAGTAAGAAACATGACAAGAAAGGGAAGGGACCCTTAAAGATCAATGAGGCCTCTTCTTCTCAGACCCACAAGAAGGAACATCATGACAACATATGTCATTTCTATAGAAAGATTGGACACTTCCAAAAGGATTGTCTAAAACGCAAGGCTTGGTTTGAAAATAAAGGTAAGCCTAGTGCTTATGTATGTTTTGAATCAAACTTAGCAGAAGTTCCTTATAATACTTGGTGGATTGATTCTGGATGCACTGCTCATGTTTCTAATACAATGCAGGGATTCCTTACGACCCGAACTCCAAGACCAAATGAAAAATTTGTCTTTATGGGAAATTGAGTGAAGGTTCCAGTGGAAGCTGTCGGGACTTATCGTCTAATCCTTGGCACTGGACATCATTTAGATTTATTTGAGACTCTTTATGTACCTAATATTTCTAGGAATTTAGTTTCTCTATCTAAGCTTGATGTTGCTGGATACTCTTTTAAATTTGGTAATGAATGTTTCAGTTTGTATAAAACTACTTATATGATTGGTAATGGTATATTGTGTGATGGTTTGTATAAGTTAAATCTTGATAATCTTTTTGCTGAAACACTCTTAACCTTGCATCGTAATGTTGGAATTAAGCGTGGCTTAATTGATGAACGTTCTGCTTACTTGTGGCATAAACGTTTGGGACATGTTTCCAAAGAAAGAATGAAAAGATTAGTAAAGAGTGAAGTCCTTCCGGATTTGGATTTTACTGATCTGAATGTATGTGTGGATTGTATTAAAGGTAAGCAGACAAAACACACAAAGAAAGGAGCCACAAGAAGCACACAACTTCTTGAGATAATACACACAGATATTTATGGACCCTTTGATGTTAAATATTTCACTAAAGAAAGATACTTTATCACCTTCATTGATGATTATTCACGTTATGGTTATATCTATTTATTGCATGATAAATCTCAAGCTATAAATGCATTAGAGATTTACATTAATGAAGTTGAAAGGCAATTAGATAGAAAAGTGAAAATTGTAAGATCTGATCGAGGTGGTGAGTATTATGGAAGATATGATGAAAGTGGACAACATCCAGGTTCGTTTGCTAAATTCCTTGAAAAGCGTGGCATATGTGCGCAATACACAATGCCGGGTACACCGCAACAAAATGGTATATCAGAAAGGCGTAATAGAACTTTGTTGGATATGGTTAGAAGTATGATAAGTAATTCATCTTTACCCATTTCATTGAGGACTTATGCTTTAAGGACTGCCATGTATTTATTGAATAGGGTTCCTAGTAAGGAAGTTCCAAAGACTCCTTTTGAACTATGGACAGGAAGGAAACCTAGTTTAAGGCACCTGCACGTTTGGGGATGCCCGGCAGAAATACAGATTTATAATCCACAAGAAAAGAAACTGGATGCAAGAACAATCAGTGGTTATTTCATTGGTTATCCAGAAAAATCAAAAGGGTATAGATTTTACTGTCCAAACCATACTACAAGAATTTTTGAATCTGTGAATGCTAGGTTCATTGAGAATGGTGAAGTTAGTGGGAGTGAAACACCATGCAAAGTGGAAATTCAAGAGATGATAGTGCAAGTTCCATTAACTTGTGTCTCTAAGAAAGTTGTTCTTCCTCAAGTTATTGAACCGATTAATAATAATGAAGAACAACAAATAAATGAACCCATTACTCATAATGAAGTTGAAGTCAATGAACCTATAGTAGAAGAACCACAACATTTAGCATTAAGAAGGTCTCAAAGAGAAAGAAGATCTGCTATTCCTGATGACTATGTGGTTTATCTACACGAGTCAGAAGTTGACTTAGGAATTGAAAATGACCCAGCTACACTTTCACAAGCCATGAATAGTGATAATGCTGATAAATGATTAGATGCTATGAAAGATGAGTTAAAATCCATGAAACAAAATGAGGTTTGGGATCTCGTTGAGTTACCAAAAGGTTACAAAAGAGTTGGTTGTAAGTGGGTCTTAAGACCAAACGTGACTCTTATGGTAACCTAGAACGATATAAGGCCAGACTAGTTGCAAAAGGATATACTCAAAAGGATGGCATTGATTATAAAGAGACATTTTCACCAGTCTCTAAGAAAGACTCTCTCAGGATTATCATGGCATTGGTGGCTCATTATGATCTAGAGTTGCACCAAATGGATGTGAAAACTGCCTTTCTAAATGGGGATTTAGAGGAAGACGTCTATATGGATTAACCAATGGGATTCATAGAGAAAGGAAAAGAACACATGGTGTGTAAAATTAATAAATCAATATATGGACTTAAACAAGCTTCCCGACAATGGTATCTTAAGTTTAATAATACCATTGTATCATTTGGATTTAAGGAAAACATTGTTGATCAATGTATATACCTAAAGGTCAGTGGGAGTAAGTTTTTGGTTTTGTATGTTGATGATATATTGCTTGCAACTAATGATCTTGGTCTTCTAAATGAGACTAAGAAGTTTCTCTCTAGTAATTTTGAAATGAAAGATATGGGTGAGGCAAGTTAGGTGATTGGAATAGAAATATTCCGAGATAGGTCACAAGGATTGTTAGGCTTGTCTCACAAAGCATATATTAATAAAATTTTATAGAGATTCAGAATGGATAAATGTTCAGCATCTCCTGTTCAAATTTAGAAAGGAGACAAATTTAGTCTTATGCAATGCCCGAAGAATGATTTGGAACGAAAACATATAGAAGAAATTTAATATGCTTCTATAGTTGGGAGCTTAATGTATGCTCAGACATGTACTCAACCAGATATTAGTTTTGCAGTTGGTATGTTGGGAAGATACCAGAGTAATCCTGGTATGGATCATTGGAAAGCTGCAAAGAAAGTTCTGAGATACTTGCAAGGTACAAAGGATTACATGCTTACTTATAGGAGATCAGATCATCTTGAGGTGATTGGATATTCAGATTCAGACTTTGCCGGATGCGTAGACACAAGAAAGTCTACATTTGGCTATATATTCTTGCTAGCTGGAGGAGCTATCTCATGGAAGAGTGCGAAGCAGTCCATCATTGTTGCATCCACTATGGAGGCTGAATTTGTGGCATGCTTTGAGGCCATGGTTCAGGCTAAGTGGCTACAGAACTTTATTTCAGGACTTGGTGTAGTCGACAGTATTGCTAGGCCGCTGAAAATTTATTGTGATAATTCCGCAGCAGTTTTCTTTTCTAAGAACGACAAGTATTCCAAGGGTGCTAAGCATATGGAATTGAAATACTTTGTCGTTAAAGAAGAAGTTCAGAAACATAGAGTGTCTATTGATCATATTAGCACTAACCTTATGATTGCTGACCCTTTGACAAAAGGGTTACCGCCCAAAACATTTACTGGTCATGTTGAAAGTATGGGCATTATGCCTACTAGTGAATGTTGAACATTATAATGTTATTAATAAAGTTTTAATGTTTATTTGATACTCTGAGCTCACTATTATTTAAGTTTCTGATTATTTTCTATTTTCATGTTTATGTGCACATGTGAGAATGATAATGTTGAAAATAGAATTATGTACCTCCCATTTATGTGTCATGTTAGGAAGAAGACTAATATAGTAGTACATGGAAGGAACTATATCAGACAAATGATGTACAACCGCCATGACTCTTATTAGCTCTTATTCTCAATTATGACTTATGATGTAATGAATATATGAAATGTATATATTCTAGTTATGCGCATTATGTTTGATGTTTATTAAATCATAAATTGTATTTAGTCATATGAGCCAAGTGGGAGAATGTAAGAAATGTCTCATATGAAATGATATATTATGTGACATTTAAATGAAGAGGTGTGACTCTTTGAATGAAAGGAAATGACTCTTGGTAAAGAGTCTATAAATAGTGCTTGATGGGAGCATTATTATAATGGGTTGAAGGACTTAAACATTGTCCCTATCTCTACCCATAATAGTTTGACTCTATAATTTCCATCGTTAAAGATTGAGCATATAAGGAAAGGGAAGGAGATAGAAGAGTTTCTTCATCACAGATCAAGAACATTCTACAACAACTTCAAGAGGATCAATTTCACATCATGGATAAAGGTTAGTATCCCATAACCATTCTTATTATGTGAAGACTATGAATTGTTAAGATCCATCTTCTACATGCTTTCGTATGATTAAACTTACATCTCCTACTCTGAGTCTCCTATTCCCCCAACCACTGATATCAAAATATGAAGATAAAATGAGAAAATATGAAAATCCCTGAAAGATTCAAACTGTGAGAAAAGTATTATTTGAAATATTAAAGTATTATTTTGATTAACAAAGTTCTTCATATGGAAGAACTGATTGTGATTGGCATATGACCGGGTAGACCATCCCGAGTCTTATGATGCAAAAGTCTATTTCTCAGATGTTGTTCTCAAAGCAAAAAAATTAAAATTGTGGCAAAATAAGGGGAATTCCCTATGATTCTTGAATATTTTGATGTGATACATGTGCACATATTCAGTGTTTATCGATGCATCGACCTTGATAGAGTCAAAATTTCCAACCTTGATCAAGCTGGTATGTGACATGATTTTGAATGTCGAGTTGCACATGTTCATATTTAAAATGATCTAGCAAAGATATTTAGCTAAATGCTTCTTATTTATAGCTAGACAATAATTAAGAGAACAAATGTCTTTATTTTATTTGGACATGTGGTGTTGCTAGTAGCAACATCTATATGCATCAAGCCAATGAGTCATTATAATTCTCTCCATTGCAATTGGTTCATTATCTCTCATCTAATAACTTTTTATGCTATGTGTTCTTCGTTGTTCAGCAGACAACATTTAGATGAGATTAAAAGAAAGCTGAGATTATGCTATGAATTTGAGCTATTGCCAGAAGATATTTCATATCTTCCTTATCGTTATTTCTCGGCATTAGGGGGAGAGAAAAAAACGAAGCAGCTCAGAAAATTTGTTTTGAATGCATATAAACTCGCACACAACAATATGAACCTGAAGTTCAAAAGATGCATCATCTGATCAAAAAGGGATTTTTAAATTCCTTTATGCTGCAAATGACCTTCTCTATTGAAATTTTATTAGGCTAAGGCATGCCTAAACTTGGTTCGAAAGATAAATTTTAGAGAAGGAAAATGACTTTGTTATGAGGAGAATTATCATGAAAAATGTAGAGATTACGAAAACTCTTTAAATCTCCTGAAGAGGTTCAGGTACCTGTAATTATTGATACAAAGAGATCTCAATCGATTATATCTCTACAAGTTGAAACAAGGAACCAAGAACTTGGAAAGTTGCCGACAAATGAAGTAGCGCTCCATATTATAAGTGCGAGAATATTGAACCCATATTAAAGGGTGTGGTTGGCCAACATATAAAGAAGGAATTCATTTGCAAAAAAATACAAGGGTCTTTGGACTTGAAAGTCTATACCCCAAAGGTGTAAAAGGATATTACATAGTTGTTTCGTTTGGTTCTGATTTGGTCATTGATTGACAAAATAAAACACGCTTTCAACCGGCTCCGGTTTCATTGTCCAAATCTGAATATGAGAAATTCTACATCGGAGATTCATTCGAAAAAAAAATATGAATAATGCAAAAAAATATAAAAATTACTAAAAAGGGGTAAAAAAAAATGGTATTTACAGGAATGGTGTGTTTTTGGCCAGCTGGGAGCTTGTGTGGCAAGAGGGTGAGATTCGCTCCACCCAACGTAAATCCAAAGCATTGAATTCGCCCCAGAGAAAATTCGCCTCAAAGAAAACGAATGATGTTTGTAAAGGATTCGCCTCATACCAAGCGCATCCCTGTCATGTACTGCAAAGCCAAGGAATCAGATCCCACCTTGGGAAACGAAGGAATCTCACTGAATCTGGCACATAGAATTCGTTTCATATAGGGCGAATCCATATGCATGCGTTTTATGTGGGGCGAATTCAGTGCTTTGGATTCGTGTTGGGTGGAGCGAATCCCACCCCCTTACCACACAAGCTCCCAGCCGGCAAAAAACACACCATTCCTGTAAATTCGATTTTTTTTACCCCTTTTTGGTAATTAATTTTTTTTCCGCATTATTCATATTTTTTTTCAATTCATTCATCACCTTGCAAACAACACAAGGCTAAAGAAGATATTCAAAGGAGTTATGATACAACTTGAAGTCTCCCTCACTCAAGAAGGCTCTTCCAACTAAAACATTTGAAAGACTTGTACGAAGCATTGGAATTCGTCGACTCAAAGACCTCAACTGAAATGCAATGTACTCTTTTTCCTTTAATGAATGTTGTACTCTTTTTCCTTCACTAGGTTTTTGCCCAAAGAGTTTTTCCTAGTAAGGTTTTAACGAGGCACATTCTTAAGGGAGGGTCATTCAGGGGGAGTGTTGTAAATAGAATGACCATCATGGGTCAATGGGCCAAGCCCATGCATTTTTGTCTCTCTATGTTAACCTAGGTCTATAAATATAGAGGAGGTTGCATCAAGCAACCTACTCCTCATTCACACTATTCTCTCTTCTCTTGCTCTCTTCTCTCTTTACTTGCTTCTCTTTTCTTTGCTTATACTAGCTCATTCCTTTATTTCTAACAAATCTATGTATATATATAAATAGGTTAGGTTTAGGTAGTGTAGGATTTAACTCATAGAGTTAAGAGAAAAATATTAGGAAAATGAATTAATATCCTAAAAATTATGAGAAACTCTATGATACAATTTAAAATCACTTTGAGAGTGTTTAAGTGATCAAGGAACAAGTGTTAACTCATTTCCACATATATATATATATATATATATATATATATATATATATATATATATATATATATATATATAGGGAATTGTTATTCAGACCCCCCATAGCTATTCAGACCCCTGAAAAAGTGCAAAATTACTTAAATATCCTTAATGAAAAATAATATAAAAAAAACTCCACCCCGTCCTCACATTCTCTCTCCTCTCTCCTTACCTCTTTCCTCTTACTCTCACCCCCCACCACCACACACCACCACCACCACCACCTACAACAACCGCCACCCCTATGACTGCCGCCACCACCACCGCCGCCACCAGAAGCTCCATCTTATGTCGTTTTTGAAAATTTTCAATTGTAGGGAGTTGTTACTGTCGTTTTTAATTTTTTTCTGCAAATAAACGCACTTTAGAAGAGCGTTATGCGCGCACTTTAAAAGTGCGTCGTTAACGCACGTATAACGTGCGAAGTAAACACACTTTTAAAGGGCGAATTGCTGTAAATTTGTACAGAACTGATGTCAGATGATTTTTAAAAACTATGAGACTCCACAGTAAATCAAGTTAGAATATTTGGAGATTTATGGTCGAATAAAAAATGTTTGAAATTCAAAATAAAATATCAGATAAAGGAATTTGACTAAATTACACAAATCTTAGGACCTTCATAGAACGTGCTAAGTTATGATCGTTTGATTTTTCTCTTCAACTTTGCAGTTGGTCGACTTCGCATCCGAGATTAAAAATTGCCCAATTTTCCAAACTGCACCGCTCCTGATTCTAAAGCGACTACTACAAGGTGTCGGAATTTGGAGATTCTGACGGCATATTTGAGCTCAGAATGGTTCTATTACCTTAATCAAGAAGTGTTAGTCCTAAATTTCTTCCAGAAATTAAATAGGAAAAAAAAGAAATCAGTGCGTTTCGCTCGCACTGTGAAAGTGCGACCAAAACGCACGTTGAAAGTGCATGATGGACGCACTTTCCAAGTGTGTTTTGGTCGCACTTTCACAGTGCAAGCGAATTTTTTTTTTATAAAGGGCTTTTCGGATTTTACGAATTTAACAGGGTCTGAATAGCTGTGGGGGTCTGAATAACAATTTCCATATATATATATCCCCTAAGTCCTTGTCACTATGTGACTTCTCCAACATTTCTTTATTTTTCTTTTTAATTGGTTTTTTTTCCTTTTTCTTTTGGTTTAGGAAGAAAATAGTAAAGGGTAATACTAATAAAATAATTTTGATATAAACACAAAAGGCACAATTAATACATCAACTTAAGCTTAATAGTGCTTATTGCCATTAAATCGATAAATAACTAGTTACTTACCCGTATAAACTGTCCGGGTCTTACACTAGGGTTGAAGGACAGTGATTTACTTCCTTACACATAAACTTTAGTTGGTTTGCTGTTTTGCAAGTTTGGGTGAGAGGTTATCTTGACTTGGATACTGTATATGGCGAAGCAGAATCGACTCAGGTGTTGCGAGTCAGATATATTGTGCTTCAGGTGGTAGCCTCCTACAATGTCATAATTAGGATAAATACTCTAAATTAATTGTGTGTGATAATTTCAACTGCTCACTTGATCCATATTTAGAAGATAATGTACAAAAACATGAAAATATTAACCTTCTTTAGAAGTTGAAATGCATTGTAAGAGCTAGTTTTGAAAGATGATAAACACCCACTTGAAGATTCGCTTGCCCCAAACTCAATTTTTGTTATTATTCTTTTTTTACTATTTCTAATTTTATGTAATTTGATCTTTTCATTTCATAGCATGTTTATTTGACTTTTCTTAATTGTATGACTATTATTTTGAGTTTGGTTCTTGATGACCGGACATCTGAGTTATTTTTCTAGTTTATTTTTATGCATTTTAATATATTATTTAGGATATTTTAGGGCACTTTAGGATTATTCCATGCATTTTACTATTTTTATGTGATTTTTAGTATTTTTCTATATTTTATTTAGATTTTACTAGGATTTAAGTTATTTGGTTTATTTTATCTTTACATGAAATTGCCCTTGAAAATAAAGAATTTTTCGGAAAGTAGAAAATTATTTTAATGATATAAGGGTAAACATGGAAATTTTTTTTAATATTGCATAGATATTGTAAAATGACATATTTTGGGACAACAAAAGCTTGGAAAAAATGACTTATAATACGGGACGAAGAGAGTAGTCACTTTTCTAAATCTCACTATCTCTTTCATATTAGATATAAAGATAAATTTGAAAAAAAAAATATTTAATGATTCTTGGAAATTAAAACGTGAATTATATTTTGAAAAAATGTCTTGTAATAACAAATGGAGTAAAAAAAAAAAGAGATAAGGGTTGTGGAAAAGACTCAATCTTCTATTATTACTAGTCATTTTCACTCGTGCGTTGCACGTCGATTAAGTTTATTTTGTAGATATATTTGTAGAATACCAAATAACAGAGAGTAGGTTTAATCATGTATGTGAATAGACCAACGTAAAAATTTTAAATAGACTTCGTTGTATGACCTACCGATGTCAACACATGAACAATATTTTTTTTTGAAAGCGAAATGAATATTAGTAAGAAAATGCTTGAGGCAAAATAACTTAAGGCAAGAGTAACGTACAATCTGAAACAGAATGATTCCTGACAAAACCAAGTGCTTAACAGTGCACCAAACCCACCACCAACCCACATGATGGCTTCTAACATGTTCCCAAGAAGGAGCCTCGTTAAAACCTTACTGAGAAAAACCCATTGGGAAAAAAACCCAGCAAGGAAAAAGAGTACCACCAACTTGGGAAAGCCACCATGCAACTATAAAACATGAGAAATAGCCCAAAAAGCAACTGAAAATTCGTGCACAGTAAAAACAGCAATATTCCAATCTATGTAGCATCAAAACAGCTAATAGAAACAGCAACCATATGAAACAGCAGCAACAGCAATCAGCAAAACAGCATCCAGCAAACCCAAACAGCAACCAACAGACAGCAAAACAGCAAACCAGACCAGAGGAACAACAACAGCAGCTTCAGCAACAACAAAGCAGAAATCTACAACAGCAACAGCAATCACAGAAAACAGCAAACAGCTAACAGGAAAACAACAATATTATAAATCCAGGTTTTTACAGAATGCGTTGCAAAATCCAACAAATTAACAAATGACAAAAATGTCAACAGCATGATCGCTTAATAGAACTTGCTGACCATGTTCAGTGATAATCACTTCGTCCTAGATGTTCCATTTTGCTACCAATTCAATATTTGAACAACATAACCTACAATGGAAAAAGTAGATATACCAATAATAATTAGTAAGCAATACAAAGATGAACTTGATATATCATTTGAAAATTAAAAACAAACCTTGTAGCAAATGAATTATCCTTCAAGTTAGATAGTCAATAAGCTGCTTTACTTTTATTTTTACTGTCAACTATTAAAACAAAGACACTATCGGATTTGGTATTTAAAAAAATATAAACCCAACAAAATTATAGTAAAAAACAGCACTTACATATCAAATATTTTCAAAGACTTCTTGGTAGACAACATTGCGGGTAGTGTTAGAAACTACTCCTTGGTCATCTAGGATTAGTATCATCAAACCTTTTCTAGATTTAACCCTTGATAGTGCAACATATAATTGTCCATGAGTAAAGACAGGCCTTGGCAAATACAGTCCAACATGAGATAAAGACTGTCCTTGACTTTTATTTATAGTCATTGCAAAACATAAAGTAACAGGGAATTGTCTGCGCTGGAATTTTAATGGAATATCAGAATTAGATGGAGTTAAGCTCATCCTTGGAATAAAGGTTGTTTCTCCCATCGTGTTTCCGTTTAGAACAGTAGCAACAATTATATATTTAGTCAAAGCGTTGACTATCATTCGAGTGCCATTACACAACCCTGCAGCTTGGTCAATGTTTCAAATGAGCATGATAGGAACACCGACTTTTAGTTTAATCTGATGGTTTGGGATTCCGGAGCATTTGTAATCATTTAAGAATTCATATGTAAACCATTCCACATTGACACCCGAATCTTCATCGGACTTGCATGGAGTATCACAACTCAAGTACTCTGTTTCCTCCCCAGGAATCATAGCTAACATAAAGTTGTTTATTTCCTCTACACTTTCAAGTGTTGGTGCAAGGATTGCTCTTTCTTGGAAGAATGAATTTTTTTCCAAATTCATCAAAAGTTTCGGATATGAAAAATTTACTATTTCAAGTAATGGATCCTTACACGGTTCAATAAGAAGACCTGGAGGAATCTCAATGAGTGATTCGGCTTCATCAATGGTTGTAACTGTTCCGTCTCCCACTTGAAGCAACCAATCAGCAAACTCTTTAATTTATGCTGCTGAAGAAGATGAGTTAGCATTCTGCAATCTTATACTAACAGTCAACTTCATTACCTTGCAATGCTTCCATAGATATGAAGAATTGATAGCAGAACCCACAATCTCCGAACGGCTTCCTTTGGAAATAACTGGGAGTATTTGTCTAAAGTCGCCTCCTAGTACCATAACTTTCCCTCCGAATGGAATGTCATGACCATAAGTAGATCTAGTTTTCATAATGTCATTTAGAGATCTGTCCAAAGCTTCAAAGCAATGTTTGTTCAACATAGGTGCCTCATCCCAAATAATTAGGCTTGCTTTTTTCAATAATTCAGCTTTTGGGGAACCTTGACGGAGATTACATGTTGATATCTCATTTATTGAAATAGGAATAGAGAACCTGGAATGAGCAGTTCTACCTCCGGGTAACAACAGCGATGCAATTCCGCTGGATGCGACATTTAACACAATAAGGCCCCTTGAACGCAAAGCAACAGATAAGGTGTTCCAAACATATGTTTTCCCAGTTCCTCCAAATCCATATAGAAAAAAGAATCCCCCATTATCAGATAATACAGCATTCAAAACATTTTTATAAACTCCCTCTTGCTCTGAAGTAAGGCAACAAACCAATTCTTCATGAATCTTAAGCATTTCATCTTTATTGTAATTCAACTCATCTGCAACGAATCTATTTTCAAAATTATGTGCTTCAGTAAATTTAGGATATGGCAAACATGGAAATTTCTTCAGTGACCTTCCATTTCCTTGAAGAATTTTTTCAATCTCTATCAAACATAGGTTCTTTCATTCTTCATCATCTATATGCAGATCTGAATGAAAGCACAAATATAATAGTTAATTTCAATTTCATTACCAAGACATATTGGTAAAGTTTATTAAGTCGTTTCATTACCAAGACATATTGATGAATTTAATTATGGAATATTTACTATTCGTGTATTAATTTAATTTAAATCATATCCTCATATCTTCTCTTTTTTCACTGCTTTGAGGAGCTTAATTTTTCCATCCAAATCAGCATCTGGAGGAATGGGCCTCTTTGCAATCAGACTTGCTTTGGTACCACCATCATCATCAGGAACTACGACAGCATGATCTCCGTGAGTACCACCAATAGACGGATCTCCAACACAACTTCCAGCAACAACAACAGCAATTTGAGATTGAAGATCCTGTAATCAATAAAAATAAGCGAATTAATACAAAAAAATAACATGAAAATTGTAAATTAAGGAATTGTGTAATTAAATTTATAAGTAGTACCTTTATTTTCTGATTCCTCAACTCCTGAACAGGCTCCATTTGCATTTTGTACGACTGTTTGATTGCGTTTGGATCACCCTCAATATCATCTGTCAATACTGATTTACCGTTGTTTGGGGTACAAAGTAGAGTATTAGAAGGTAGATCAGCAATCTTATCACTTTGAGATTCATCTTTTTGGAGATCGCCAGCATCCACAAAAACATCATTGAGATCATATAATAAAAAAAATTTAAATAACAAAGTTTGATATAAGTGTATGAATTTTAAATAAAGGCTCATACCTTAGCCAATCCCGACGAAGATGCCTCAGACTTTGATCCAGAAGTTGGTGTTGTCATGGTAAGAAATGGATCAGAACCATCCTGCAATAAATTGAAATAAGAGTTTACATTGACCATGAGGTAAAACTCTATAAAATTAAAATATACATGGATCAAGGCAACTAATTACAGGCTGAAATGCCATTGCAGCTCTAAAATTATTGATAACTTCTGGATCAGCACAAATCTTTTTGACACGATAAGACTTTTCAAACTTTGAGTGATAACTGTTTGCAACTTCAATCTTGAACAAATATGTTTTGTCAATCAAATTCAAGATTTCCGTGGGAATTGTGAGAGGATCAGAACCCTGAAATAATCAACAAATATATTATTGTCGTTAATTAGCTATATTTGTAATTGCAGATGAATGCTATGTCATTTAACTTAAATTCATACATAAGTTTCAAGCAGATCTGAACATGACTTGTTCAGTAGTGCAGACGCCTCCTGATCAAATAACGCAAAGGTAGCGGTGTCTTTTGAATCCATAACCCTTAGTTGAATTCTAAACTTGTGAGTTGGAGAAACAACGTGACGGTTACATGTATCACAAAAATACATGCCATCGGCAGGATACACTTTCTTGCTACACTTGCACGCAGGGTAATGCAGACCATACCCCGCA
Organism: Lotus japonicus; assembly: GCF_012489685.1. NCBI lineage: Eukaryota > Viridiplantae > Streptophyta > Magnoliopsida > Fabales > Fabaceae > Lotus > Lotus japonicus. The sequence continues at coordinate 36,979,774 of NC_080045.1, read as the reverse complement.
ATATACTTAACAGTACCAAGTACAACACAAAATGATTTCTGTCAAAAAAAAAACATTAATAAATAACTGTAACATATGTTAGTAGGACGAACATAAATAATATTGTGGAGTTATGAAGTAAACAATATACTTCAGCGAGATCTTTGAGTTGCTCGATGGTTTTCCCATCACTCTTTTTCAGAAAATCTTCTTCTAGGGATAATTTTTTTGCACTGTCTTGAAGCAGGCTAATGATGTGTGCTGCAGGATCATTTGACTCCAGAAACCTAGGGATTATACATACATATGATTAATTGAAATAACTGTACGGAATATCAAAAAAAATTTGCAGATTATCTTTTTGGAAAGAATGCAAGTTTTTATCCTACACTGCTATTTTTTGTCTACTGCAAAACATATCACATTAATTGATTCTAATTTATTTTTAGAAATTAATTCCATAATTGTTTACATTAAAACTTCCATTAAAAATTTACAAAAGTTAATCATGGCCAGATTTACATCATTCTTAAAAGGTGGAGTATATTTTTCCCTTAGATTTAGGATTTTTTAATTGTGTCATGGTCAGCCATGATTAAAAAACGTGTGTCAACCCCCAAAATTACGTATATTCCAAATTATGTTTCACATTAAATAGGATTTAATGACAAAATAAATTTCTTTTTTAATTTCTGACTCATATTTAATAGAGGCTCACGGTTTAACACAATTAAATAAAAATGTGTAGTTAAATCAACAACATTAAGTTTGAAATTAAAAGTTAGACTTAACTTTCGGCCATAATTCAATTCTGACTATTTTAAAATCGATGCCCCAGTTTATTTCAAAATAGTAATTCCAATGCAAATTGGAGATAACACTTAATTATATCTTGTGATAACTTAACTATAAAAAAATTGTTAAAATAAATCAACAATATTTGTGATAACTATTTCAGAATATAATTTACCTAGCACGGAGAGGGGCAGCTTCTTGAATCTGAGGATTAAAAAGAACCCTAGTAGCACCATAAACGTTTTGAATGCTAGTCTTACCTGTAAAAAAGTAATTAAAATTAAAAATAAACCACGTTTAAAAAATTCAAATCTTAGAAAAATCTGAAAAATTAATTAATACCTTTGAATGGCTTGATCTTACAACACTGTACAACCACGACAGCATTGGTTGCATCAACTGATGAAAGATAACCAATGACCTCAGAAACATATTTCCCGAAAAAAGCACATTCAACACAAACCCTAATCACAAAAATAGTTTACTCATTTAACTTTCATAATGGTAAAATTAGGATCGATCTTTTGAATAAATAAAGAACATGAGGTGTACCCATCTTGATCAAGTTCTATAGTTATCTTCTTCTGTTTAGTACCATCTTTTTCGAACTCCTGTTCTCCACTTGCGCCCGTCAGAATTCCAATTACATATGGTGAAAAAAAAGTATTAAAAAATTGTAAGAGAAATTAATTACTTTTTTTGAAAAGATCAAGATGTTGCAGAAGAGTAAATACCTATAAGGAATGATGTATCAAGGTCCTTATACATAATGTCAGCAAGTGGAACGAAAGAGTACGGCGTTATGTTTATAGCCTTGTTAGGTAGTAGTCGTACAGAAGTCTGAATATCAAAGTTGATCTTGAATGGATGATCGGTCGGGCGAAAATCACGTCCGCTCTCGCCCACACCAAAGTAGGAAATCTGGTATACTTTTCCCTCAGTTAGCGAAGACTGAAATCGATATATCAAAGTCTTCCTAACAGTAGCATGAATCTTGCATCCCTTACATTTCAAAAATAAACAAACTAAGCAATTTAGGTATGCATAAGAAAAATAGGGGAAAAAAGTTTAAATAATCAAAAAATAGTATACCTTGTCATCCATCAGTATCATGTCCATTGAAAAGGGTAGCTTTGAGCCATATAGGCTCGAACTAAGCCATAGATGACTGACTTTGGCAACAATTGTCCAGGTTTCTTTGGAGGCATCCACCTTTGCCAGATCTTCGATCCTTGAAGCCATAAAAAAGGAGGTTAAGTTGAAATATGCAAGGAATGATGGAAAATGCTGGGAATGATGGAGGAGAAATGTCACATGAGGGGTTTATATATAGTATGAATGAAGGGTTTGTGAAATTGAATTATTTCCCTATGATTGATCAATATTAAACGCACGGGTCAAATAATTTCCTATTATGACATGATATGCAATTGAATGGGCCGAATGGAATTGTCATAGCCTCGTCATCACTCTAAAAAATTATATGAAATTATAGTCTCGTGAATGGAGTTATATGAGTGAATGGAATTATAGCCTCGTCATCACTCATAATTTCTGGCATTGAATGGGCCGAATGGAATTGTCCATTGAATGTTAGGCAAAAATTATGTCAATCAAGTGAATGAGTCGAATGGAATTGTGAAGTCAAGCATTTATTAAAAAGTTATGTTTGGACCAAATCAAGCATTTATGGTTGAAAGATTAATATATCATTTAACTTGAATTCATACAAAAGCATTTAACTTGAATTCATACATAGTTTCTTAAAAAGTCATACATAACTTCTGGCATTGAATTGGCTGAATGGAATTGTCCATTGAATGTTAGGCAAAAATTATGTCAATCAAGTGAATGGGCCGAATGGAATTGTGAAGTCAAAAATTTATTACCAAAACAATAGTAACTTAAAAATGTCAAGCAGCAAAACAATAGTAACGTAATTTCATATAGTCAAGCATTCATTACTAATTTTCCATGTTCCATCTCAATTTTCAAATCTGACATTTTAATTTTTTGAATTTGTTTTCTCTGGAAATTATTAAATGGGTATATTAATGTGTGAATTAAATGTGCGAAATGCTCTCTGGCTGTGACACTTGTCAGCCAGAGAGATGGGTTTGAGGGGAGTAATTCTTAGAGTGACATGTGTTATAAAATAGTGGATAACGATTTTGTTTTATAAAGTATATAGATCTCTGTAGGTGCATGTAGTGTGTGAATAAATTTTTATTGTAAAATAAAAAAAACTCAGTGCAGAATCAAGGCAATTTAGTTAGAACTTAGAAGACAACAATATCACCCTGTTGTGGTGTTGTGCTATATATATACCTTGGCCGAAATCAACAAATAACAAGATTAATGGCTTTGTTACAGATACAGAATAATGAAAATACTGGCCATCATTAAAATTCAGAGTAGCTTGCTCAGGAATATATTCAGTAAGAACCAGCCATCCAATTACAATCTAGTGAACAAAGCAACAAACTTCCTTGGTAATTCACTAACAGTCCGTTCAATGATTTTACAATCTGAGTCAGTCAATCGCCTTCGATTGAATGGCCCCTATAATTAGTGTACATAGTGATAGTAATATATTTTATTTAGACATAGCATGCCGACTTTTCCTTGCAGGCTGAATAGAATCCGGGTTTCCAACTGATTCTGAGACAAGAAAACAAAGAAACCTTGCTGATTTTTGTGGCTGATCAAATCACGGCTGATTCCAAAGACTATATTTGATATATACTCTACTGGGCTAATTTCTACTAGCACCGCCGCTTCTGCACTCCTTCAGAGCTCCATCTTTAACTGATTTGAGTGCAGAGATACTGTATCACAATTTAAGTTGTTAAATTCAGATTCAAAATTGCAAAGCTTCCTAAGAATTCATTAACAGCTCTGTATTTATTTTGTGTAGGTAAATTAATTCTTTCTGAGCAATTTATAAACATTATACAATTAAGTTAAGCCCTGTCTAGTTATGAACTTCAATGCCAATGGAAGTAGAGACCATGATGAATTTAAATTAGACAGTCGCTTTGGAGACATGCAGGTTGGTTTACTCTTATGTACCTGAATTTACTGATGAGTCATAACTCAAAAGCGAGTTTTCAGGAGTCATAAAATTAGGGTTGTATTCTTCCCTACCCCAAAGCGGTTGGTGGAATGCATCGAATTGCCATGATTGCTGATAATGTTGTCTGTTTTCGTTCAGAGGGATTTCGGGCCATGCGATGGGCGCAACTGTGGCGGGGAAGTTACTATCTGTTAGGGACACGCCCTACAAGAAAACAAAATTTAATAAGTCCAATGAAATTAAATAAAATCTGAACATCAACAGAAAAAAACTGTACTGGCTCGATTTCTTTATCCACAAAATCACACACATCCTATTCCAACTGAACATGTAAAAACATTCATTTTTAATCGCATATACCAGTCCCAACCTTGATTACTTATTAGGATTTAGGATGGACCTAAGCAACCTATAGTACATGCAGTTATGCTCTAACTCATATTGTTAATACTTTTTTCAGTGATTACAGTTCTATTTCTAGGTCTGTATGTCACTCATGAGTATCCAACAGAATAGAATAAATGACAGTAACTGACTCCAAGCCATCTCTCAAAGTCCCCATTTTCAAGTTCATCATTTCAGATTTTAGGCATTTATATACATACAATAGGCAAACACAAAACAGTTTTCTTATTTTTACTTTTATCAATCACTTGCTAATTAATGTTGAAACTTAAAAACAGTTTGAGAAAGCAGGCCAAAACCAAATCAGGATGACTTAACAATACAAGTTTCAAGGCCCCACTAATACTAGAATTGAAAATGCTCCAGAAGGTGATGACGACATATGTTATTCCTCAAATATGGTTCTTAGAGCGATCCCAGAGAAGCCTATGTAGTTCATAATACTCCCCCAGCTGCCAGAGACAAATAGATACTAACATAGTATTTTTCAACAAGAGAAAAATAAGTACTTACTTCGGTAGCCAATATGCTGTCAAGGTTGAAATCAATTATTGGGTTAGCTGATGCCAGTTTCATTGATAAAATCTGAAACCAGAGCATACATCAATGAGCACAATTATCATATCTGTGAAGATAAACTAATAAATGTTACGGCATTCTGTTCCAACAAAATGATCCTACGAAGTTTACCCAATTCTTTGCGCTATTTTCAGAGGGCATATACATTTTGTGTTTTATATATTTCAGGCATATGCACTTATCCAAATAATGCACAATCTATGGAGTATGAAATTTTAAGCATCAAGTCCACATTAGGCATGGAAAGATAGGAGTCAGACCCGTTACTGTTCATTGAAGAAGAAAGGATAGCAGTTTATAATGTCAACTAGTACAAAATAATAAGGTCATTACTGCTTTAATGCTAATAGAGTAAGCTGTGTTTTATTTGATCCAAAGAGTGCCAAAATGTTCCCTAATCTTATGGTATATATACAGGACAATATTTCAATTTTACAGAATCTGATATAGGTCTTGTAGAAAGAAAACACAAGCCACTTCTTTAAAAGTTTGTAAGCAATACCAACAACAGCTATATTAAGGAATAGATTGGTGCTAACTACTTTATCCTTCTAGTTGTTTGTAAAACCAATTGCCTAGAACTAGAAGTGAACTGAAAATCTGACCTCCACTTCATGCTGCAGAGATTGCACATGGTTGATGATATTATCTAGAACCAATGCTGTTCCTGATATCTGTAAAACGAACTTTGTCATGTCACCTATCTTTGACTTACTAGATTAGCAACTTAAAGAAAAATTCAAAACAATCTATATGCTGTCAAAAATCAAAGAGTGGCTGCGTATTAAGGCTCAAAATTGAACATAGAAAAGCCTATGAAAGGTGATCGAACATAGTGCATAGTAAATCTAAAATTCGGAATGAGATAACTAAATTTGGACTGACATCCCAACCAGATTATTTTTTCCTTGTTGATACATGATAAACACTGTCTGAGTAAGGCAAGGGCAGTGCTCTAGTAAAGGAATCAAAAGAAATAAGAATAATAATAGAAAATGTAACATTTAATACACTGAACATTGTACTTTTCAATAAAAATTTGGTATTCTTCTTGATTCCATAACAAGACCCTTGTTCAAAATAACTTAAACCATAATCAGAAATGGGGCTTGCTAAAACTTCTCACACGCTAGCTGCAGCACAACCAACCAATCTTCATTATTTTCATCCTGGAGTTGACAACTAAAAGTCTAAAACCATCTCCTAAATTCTAGTTTTGAATATCAACAAATAATGTTAGAGCTCAAGTTTAACTTCAAATCAATTAGTGAAGCACACTAGTGGAAAATCCTTGATCTTAGGATTGCAAATCTTGGGGAAAGCAGTTAACATATTATTTAACAGGTGAAATTCCATGTGAAGAGCCCACAAATCAGAGTTGCTAACTGATAAATATCCGGTAGCTCAACAGATACATGTTGCATTGATGACTCAAGTCCTTACTCTGGAAATATCATTATTACAATAACCCAGAGACAAAAGAAAGAGCAGGGTAGAGAAAAATGCAGTGGAGTATAAAGTTCTAAATTCAGATCATAAATTTTGCCTTGTATATTAGGTTAGGTTTAGGTGACAATAATTTTGATCATGTACGTATAAAGTTATAAATTCAGGACATAAATTTTGCCGTGTGTATTAGGTTAGGTTGAGGTGACAATAATTTTGATATGTACGGGATGTTTGGATACCCATTAGTGCCGGTGCTAACAAGCGTTGACGCTCACTTCGAGACAAAATGAGTTTGCTTTCCCATTAACTCAACTGGTATTCAAAGTTCAAACACACACGACAATCTTCAAACCAAAGCCAGTTAGGTTTTAACACCAAAAGGTATACTCTCTTTTCTAACCCTATTATCCTTATCCCATAAAAGATTGATGGATACCAAACTCAGAGCTGATGGTTCCATCTACATCACTGAGAAAGGTTAATACTTCACTTGCTTAGGGGGACCCATGGATTCCAGTGTCAATATGCCCACCTATGTGTCTCCCAATGGTTAAAGCCACAATCCAGCTAGACTAACTCCCTATTTTGCCCCACACGCCCACCCTTCTGTCTCTCCATTAAGCCACAAGGCTGAAGAAAGGAACCAGGGAGGATTACCTTAATTGTTCTGTACAAACCATGACGTATATTTGTATTTTGTTCTTTTCAAAAAACAACGATTAATTTATGGCCAAAATAAAAAAGAATCAATATATTACTATTGTGTAACATTCATGTTTTGATGTTTCCTTTTGCAGTGTTACCGCAGCCGTTCAATTCAAGTAACTCTTTATGAGATAGTGTGCATTTGTATTTATATTCAAGTTTAACAAAAGTACATTCACTCCAAAAACACAAGAGAGATGAATTGATCAAACCAGTTCAAAGTGCATTAGAATGTGAGCGGATGGAAATCCAAACACACTGATATTATTTACCAAAATGTATTTTTTTCAATCTCTTTTAAAATATGAATTTCTATTAAAAGAGCTTTTACAAGTAAATGGAATCCAAAAATACAGTTAGAATAGAAGGGTTGAATAGAAGAGTTGCTATTACATACCCAACTTATGCAAGGCTAAATAGAAGATAAGATTGGAATAATGAGTTTTTATCTTTCTTTTGTATTGGAGTTACAAAACAAACAAAATCTTCAAATAGAATTGGGATAATTCTCGGTGTATCAGCACTTTTAATATTAAAAAATGAAGAGGTGAGATAATTTTTGTGCACTATGATGTAAAAATTAAGGGGTTATAAGAAGAGTTCAGAGTTATTTTCCGATGTATCAAAAAGAAGAGTTGGGTTAATCCTCTTCATTACGTTGCAAATTGTAACAAGGATAAAATTATTAATAACACCCACACTTATTAATAATAGGGACCAAAAACTTATTTAAGTCTTAATAATATCCCGATTAAATAAATGTATACTGCACTTTAAAGTGCTTGTGTAAAAACATAGTGCATATTACATTTGAAAAAACTGCATATACTTAAGTGCGACATGCATTTTTCTTTTTTTTTTTTTTTTGATTCCAACATGCATTTTTCTATATCGCACTTTAAACTGCGATACATATGATATGACTACATGAGGATTAGTGTGGGTGACATGAATAGTTTTTCCTTGTAACTAATCTTAATGTCATGTTCAGTAGCAGCGAGCACTTTGCTTGATGCAAAAGCATGCACTTTTTTTTTTGTGAAAAGTTGACAATGACATAATCCATTTAACTAAACTCCATAATCCGGAGACATAATAGTGCTTTAGGAGACAATTTAATAGATAATCATGGCATAATCATGAAGATTGAGTTATGCAAAATTCATCAAATCTAATAAAAAAAAGTTTCAGAAACTAAGACCTTGTTGCAACCAGGGACTAGCTCTTGTAAAAGTTTCATCCGAGCATTTATCTTCTCTCTCCTAGCCTACAAAACAAAACAAATTAAACTATAAAAAATTAAGAATTTGTTGTTTTCTTAAATATACTCAACTAAACTTTTTGATAAAGAAAACTAATTAAAGAAGTTAATTAATTAGCGGTTAATTAAAGTGGTTACCCTTTCTGCTAAGCTATGACTATCAGTAGCTTGACCTCGACGAACGCGAACGTGCACGTACGGAAGCTTCTCGCCGTCGCCGTCGCCATCGCCGCCGCATCTATCGTCGGCTGCGATGGCGCTTTTGCTCTTCTTCGACGACACTTTAACCTGCGTTCACGACGCAACCAATGAAATTTCGCCCAAATTGGGGAAAATCAGAACCCTAGAAATTGTGGAAAACGGTTGCAATCAGAGAATTTGAGGGACGAAGTGACGAACCTTCTTCTCTCGCTCCTTCCTCTTGACGCACTTCGGGTTCATGTTCTCGACGGCAGGATCAGAGACGTAGCCACCGCCTTGCGCCGAGCTCGGGTTTGAATCGGTCTCCGGCGACTCACGCTTCACTTGCAGCGGCGGCGGCGAGTTTCCTGCGGCGAACACGGAGAATCTGGCGGCGTTGTTGGAAAGAAAGGTCAAATTCTCGCTCAACGTATGGTGTTCCGGATTGCTGACGTGGCGAGGCGGCGAGTGGAGGAGATCGACGGCCTGCGTGGGCGGCAGCTCGAGAAGCGCGGTGAAGGAGCTGGCGGATTCCGGCGCCGGAGCCATGAGTCCCTGGATTTCTTCGTTGAACTGAAACGAGTCGAGTGTGGTTTGCTCCATGATTGAACCGAACCGAACCGGGTTCGAATTTGAAGAGTTTCGGATTGTTGAAAAGCTTGAAAGGGAGGAAGAGAAAAGAAAGTGATGAGGAAAGATAGAATGTGTTTGGAGTGATATAAAAAGGGTGGTGTTTCTGTTTCTTTTTAATGTGCTTCTTCTAGCTGAGTCTTTTCTCTTTCTCTGTTTTGTGTGTGTTTCTGTGATTGTCTGTGAGATTGGTTCTGAGCCATTTCAAGTACAGGGAAAACAACGTTGATATGTTATGGTGTCTCTCTAACTAGGCTTGGCATCTCAATTATATATACGGGTATTTTCGTACGGGTTGTAACGGTAGAGTTGAATGCGTGGGAATCCGACGGTTTGGTTCGATGCAGGGGAAGATATGCGCTTGTTGATTTCTTTTCATGGATGATTTGAGTTTTTTTTTCCGTTGAAAATTGATTGCTACCGAAGTTATGAATAATGGTGTGCTTATAAAAAAAAAATGAATAATGGTGTGTATGGATTTCCATGTTGGGGTGGTAATATGGGCTGATGGGCCGGTCAGGCTGGATTCGCCTTAGTCCACTTTTGATATTTTGATTGAAAGTGTCAATTCAATTCACATTTTGACGGTTTAAGGGTAAGCTGACTTTATGAATAGAGTGAGATTAAAAAAAAGATGTTGCTCCATGTTTCTTTGATCCCATTGTGCTATTAGAAACACTACAACACCACACTAGAATATCACCAAACTAAACAACCCTATCACACTAAAAATTTCAACCAAATAACACCCCAAACAGCTCTTGTTTCAGCTTTGTGTGAAGATTACAACTTCGAAGTGAGGTTTTTACTCAAAAACTGAGCTTTGAATTCACCTACTTGAACTTTGTTGGATTCGCTTATTGACTTGAATTCTATAAAATCCGCCTCATTTGAGTTGAATTCCATTGAATTCGCCTCATTTGAGTTGAACTTCACTAAATTCACCTCATTTGAGTTCAACTTTATTAAATTCGCCTTATTGGAGTTGAATTCTGTTTGATTTACCTTGGCCAACGCGAATTTAATTTCTGTCCTCATGTCCCATCAAGTCAACACAGAATATGACAGATTTTGTCTTATTATGATTCAACTCATTTCAGGCGAATCCATGGTCCAAATTCGCGTGAAGTGACGCGAAGTCCTTCTGTCCGACCACATCACCTCCATGCTGTAAAAAATCACCCCATTGAGGAAAAAATAATTTTTTTTACTCCTTTTTGGTAATTTTTATTTTTTGCATTATTCAAAAAAAAAAAAACCCTTAACATGTCACTTCATTTTTTTCATAAATTAAAAAAATATAGAACACAAAAAGAACTTTAATATTAGTAATGTAATTTTAAAATTGAAAATAGAAAAGGAAAATTCATTAAAAATTTATTAAAATGTCTTAAAAATACATAGTAGTTATATATTTATAATAAGGACCCTGAGGTTTTACTCCGTTGTTCCAGTACTGAGATCATTTCCTTCACAGGTTTCGCGGCCCAGTGCCTCTTCGAGCTTCCTTCACGTCTTCTTCTCTTCTCTGCTGCTTATTTCCTTCTTCTCTCCTCTGCTGCTCCTTCCTCTGCTCGTGATCGAGAGCCTCAGTCCCTGAATCCGAATCAAAATGAGAGGCGTTGGTGGCTCTGCTAGAGTTTCTCCAACCCAAGCAATCTTTGTGGCAGCTGGAGGAGGTTCGACGGTGGCGGGAGGCGGATCTGCTATGGATGACGACAATGGGGACGAAGCTGAGTTAGAGGAGGAATGTGGCAGCCCGATTTCGGCCATGGGTGACAATGAAGAGGAGTCGAAAACAGGGAGATCAAAGGTTGTGGGAGGTGACGCGACTTAGAGCTTAAAAGGACCACGACGCAACGATGTTACCCTCTTCATTGACGGCATCGAAGAGGCAATAATCTACCACCATATATGGGGCCTCTTATCACTATTTGGAAGCATTTCAAGGGTATTTGTGCAACGACATCGCAAATATGGTAGGCAATTTCATTTTGGCTTCATCCATTTTCACTTCCGAAAGCAAGCTTCTTCTGTAATCGTGCACTCGATGGCCTACGGGTGGGAGGGGCAGCCCTGACTGTGGCACCGGCAAGGTTCCCCATAATAGAGCAACAACATCATGTTCTTCCTGCTTCTCGTGCTTCAACGATTAGAGCTAGAGGGGAGGTCTTGGAAGAAATGGAGATGGATTGGGGGCTTCATAGGTTCTGTTATGTGGGGGAAATAATTTCTGCTGAACTCAATTTCCCTGAAATTGCTCCGCAGTTTTCAGTTGTTGTTGCAGAGGAGGTTTCTATGCCAGTGATTGATCAGCTTGGAGGGTGTGGTATGGGCTGATATCGGAAAAAGTAACACAAGAAAGGGTTTGAATTTTGTTCCTTAAAAACTTGAGTTTTCAAAAGTTTAGACAAAGTTTTCTCAATCATTTGATGCAGCAGATGGTTATAAAGACGGTAAAATAAATAACAATAAGCACACGACAATATATCCTGGTTCACCCACATCCAATGGGGTTATGTCCAGTCCTTGGCAACACCAAGATTTCACTATCAAGTATCAAGGACTTCTCCTACAACAAGTATTCTATAGGACTTCTCCCAACAAGTATTCTATAGGGCTTCTCCCAACAAGTATTCTGAGGACTTCTCCTAACAAGCATTCTACAGAACTTCTCCCAACAACAAGTATTATGCAGGACTTCTCCTAAGTTCTTTTTTCAAGATCGATTGGCTCTACGGGTTTCTCTTCTTACAAGAGTGATTGTAGACATTTCCAGTGCTAATGAATTACAAAGTGTTTGATTTGACGCTTGAGCTTGTTGAAGAAAAAGATTCAGATAAAATTTCTAGCTTATTTTCTTGAGTCTGAATATCTTCATGTCGTCCTTTTATACTTCAAGTGCTGCTTGGATAGGATTAGAGTCGTTGGAGCGTGTAGAGTATCTTGAATCTTGAGAACTAGTCGTTGGATCAAACAGTCTTCTTGTTAGGTGCATTTAAGGCCTTGTACTTCTTCGATGGAGACTTGTTGCTAAAAAGTGTATCTGTGTCAGCGGTTGGTAGCGTCTTGAGCCTTGTTCCATTATTTGTATGAGAGAAAGAGGAAACTGATTGTGACAAAGTTGTACATGTTTCCTTAAACATAGTGCTTTGTTTATCTCACGTGATTGCTTTCTCTTCTTGAATGTTAGTGGATTCAAAATTGAATGTGCTGATCTTTCTCTAGACATTTCACTTTCTTTAATATTACTTGAGATAGACGATGAAGATGTTCTTCAATCTTCTCAGACGATCCACTAGCATTAATCTTCTCTTGCATAGTTTATCCTGACACTTCAACGCTTCTTGTCTTCATGATCTTCCATTCTGTTCCTGGTCAGATGATATAGTAGATTGGACTTTGTTACATCATGATCTGATGACTGGCCTCGCGCTAATGACACAAGTCTTTTCAGCGCACTTTTTCCTCACTTACACGCTCCTCAGGAAAACTTCCCAGGAGGTCACCCATCCCAATGTTGCTCCAAGGCAAAAACATAAGATGCATCTTCTATTCGGGAGCCCAACTCAAAAGAACTCCAAGGTTAAGTGTGCTTGTCTTGGAGCAATATTGGGATGGGTGACCTCCTGGGAAGTTTTCCCGTGGCGCGTGTAAGTGAGGACAAAGTGCGCTGAAAAGAATCGTGTTGTTAGCGTGATGTCAGTCGTCAGATCGGGATGTTACAAATGGTATCAGTGCCAACCTCTCCCAGTACGGTGTGGTTTGGGGACGAACCAAGCGGAAGTTGGTGGGCATGTGATACCCAGGGCCGACGAGGGCAAGGAGTGGTCACTGGTGCAACGAGGCACAGACAAGGAGCGACTCCTGGCAGGCTTTTAGGCGGAGGGACACATGAATGAACCGATCTCGTACTCGAGCAAGAGATATTCTGAGACTGTAGGAGGGCATAAAAATTTGATTGGTACTACTTAAAACAACAAGTGACATCTTCTTTTCGGGAGCCCAACCCATAAGAACTTCAAGGTTAAGCGTGCTTGCCTTGGAGTTATATTGGGATGGGTGACCTCTTGGAAAGTTTTCCAGAGAAGCGTGTAAGGGAGTTTTGATGATGGAGCTTCAGTAGCTGGTCTCTTGGTGGTAGGGAGAATGAGGTTTTTGAAGATTGGAATTGTGAAAAAAAGTCGAAAAGTAGTCACAGCTTAGTAGATGAAAGTAACGTTGTCATGCTATTAACTTTGCATAAATGATAGTTTTGACAATACCATAAAGTCAAAATGTTTTCATTAATTAAGCATTTAAGTTCGGAGATTTATCGGAGGAAATTCGGAGACAATAGTATTGTTCTTAGCTTTCTGATTCAGCTTTTGGCGTTATAGATGTGACATTAATGGTTTTCTTTTATTTAGTCAAAAACAATTAATTAAACCTTTAATTATCTTTTTGACTTTGAAAATATGAAGTTAAAAGCTATTTCAAGAGGAGTTTATAAGGAGAAAGCATAGTCTTAGTTTCACTACTTGTTGTGCTAAATGTAAAGAGCAAAGAAAAGCATCACAAAAATAATGAGATATGAGAAAATTAGTCTCAAGAGGGTTATCCAAAGGGTTTCTTCTTCTTTGCCACCATTAATCGTGTGTTGCTCGAATCTTCTAACTTACCCTGAGCTAGGTTAAAATTCTAATGGAGAAACGATAAGATTGGTAACCTAACTCACGGGTAAGTTGGAAGCTTCGAGTAGCACACAATGGTAGAAAAGTAACATGAGGGCTCTCACGCCAAGTAGGGTCTTCCATTATAGTGGTCATTGGCATTGGGATATCACAATCTTCGATGGACAACTCACTCAGTCACTGTTTCATATGCTTCAACTTCACTTGCAGGTAATCATGGAGCATTTTCCTTTTTTAAAGTCTATTTTGTCCAAAAATAAAAACTAAATAGTGTGAGAAGGGTTTGAACCCAAGACTGGTGGGGAAATTATTCAAGTTCATTCCACTGCACCGTTTTCCTTCCTTCCATCCCTAATCCTTGTGCTCTGAACGGTGCCCTATTTTCCTAAATTACCAATCACGACCTCTTCTTCCTAATCTTCGTTCTCCATGACATTCAATCTTTTTCCTAATCCTCCAATTTCAGGTTGATTTCTTATGCCCAAAGCCATTGATTCTACAAGTCCTACAAATTTGAGAAATTTACAAAAAATAGATTTGGCTCAGGAATTGGACAATTGCTGCAGCAATTGATTTGACTCTGGAACTGGACAATTGCTGCAGCAATGATGAACAAGGTTCTGGATCACCAGTGAAGAACCATTGCAGCAGCTATTTCTTAGATGAACAGGTGAAGAGGTGAAGAACGGAGAATGTGGTGGTTTGATGATGGTTCAACATAGACGAATTCAGGAATATTTTTTCAAGGATGAAGAGCAGGCACGTGACTCATTTAATTAGTTGCTTTGATCTCATTCGTTCATTGTGATCTAAAGGTTGTAAATCATTCTCATATTTCACACATAAGAGAGGCTTTCTCATATGATACATCCCCTATATATATATATATATTATTTGACTTTAAAAAAAATGACAAATCTTTGAAATTTGACAGGCTGAATGTGTAAAAAAACTTTACACTGTCAGTGCATCAAAATTAAAATGGTCCATTGACGTAATAAAGCTTATGCGACCGACATTTTTATTTCTAGTAATAGTTTACGTAAGCGGTACACGTGGACTTTTTATATTTGTTTTAGTCCCTAAAAGATTTCTTCCATCAAATTTAGTTATTCTCTCATTTTCCCATACTTCTTCCTCCTCCAACCAACCACACTTTCTCCGACCATTGTTTCCGGTGAGCCACCGTACCCACTCATCCCACACTCACCATTAACCACCACACGTGAACTTACTCCCTTCTCTCCCCCAAATCTCTGCTTCTCTTCCTCTTCCCCCTTTTCAGGGGACTATATAAACTCCTTATATAAACTCACCAGGGAACTATATATTCCCCTAGCTAGACCTTACATTACAATCATCTCTGTAATATCCCTTTTTTTTTTGAAAAAAAAAAAATCAGTTTCCTGCATTTCAACGTCAAGGTTTTGCATCTAGCTTTGACATCCGAAACTGCACACGATATGTCGCATGTGAATTTTTTTTTTGAAAACAAAAGAAGTTTTTAGTAGATGGAAAATGATCGATTTTACAGTCAACACATAACAATGTGAGTAAAGACCCCCCAATGCTAACATAGCACAAAATCGACGTTTGGGCAAAGAAAATATCAACCCTGAAGGTATCATACTATATTGCAATGAGTAGTTTTTTTTTTCATAATGCCTCAAATAACTAAGTTTTATATTTTTTTAACAAACTTGAATCAAAATGTATATTATTCAGAATTGATACCAGATACGCTGTATGACAAACATGAAAACTCTATCTGTGAAGTTGGCACCCTAAGTAGTGAAGATGATAATTCTGATAAAGGTGGGATACTAAAACCTCCTCTTTAAGGTGTTATGCCCTTATATTTCATTTATATATTAATAGTTTTATTTTTATTTGATTAGACCAAGAAGGATCTGATAATGATGTTGATGAAACTCTAAGCGAAACTTGTCATTACGTCAAGCATTTTAGTTATGTTTCAACTTGCTGAAGATTCAGGTTTGTGTAGAGTATAAAGCAGTTTTTCTTTTTGTTTGGTTTTTAGGGTTATTATTTATTTCTTCTGTGGTGTATTCTGCAGAAATCCTTGACATTGGAGATCCTTCATGTACCTGCTTCTATTGCAATGCTCAAATGTGGCCTAATGAAAAAACAGGAAAGATTAAAAGCTCAGGAGCAGTAGCATTTTCTTTATGTTGTTTGAATGGCAAGGTTGCTTTACCATATCTTCCTAAACCGCCTCAACTGTTAATAGATTTATTTTCTGATAAGGATCCAAGAGCAAAGAATTTCAAGGAAAATATATGTGCTTACAACAACATGTTTGCATTTACTTCTATGGGGGGGGGAAGGTTTTGACTTCTATAAATGATGGGGGAGGTCCTCCTCAATTTGTTTTAAGTGGCCAGAACTACCACAGAATTGGAAGCTTGATTCCTAATGTCGGAATTCCGCCTAAATTTGCTCAGTTGTACATTTATGATACACAGAATGAAACTGCAAACAGGATGAAAATTTTTCAGGTATTCTAATGTGGATTATTTAAGTTGTATTTATTATATATGATGCATTTTATTATAGTTAAAGTCATATTTGTTTAAATGTTTTTTCTGAACAGCAGGGATTCTAGACTGGATTCATCTTTTGTAGAAGACTTAAAAGATATGATCGATCAGCATAATGTATTAGCAAAGGTTTTCAGAAGAGTTCGGGATTATTTAAACTCCAATGATTCCACTGAACTATATGTCCGCCTTTTTAGGGGTAGGGGAAAGGATCCAAGAACATATAACTTGCATACTGCTGATGAGGTTGCTGCATTGATTGTTGGAGACTTTGATGATATGGAGCATGGCAGATATGTTGTCGTGAGAATGAATGATGGATTTCTGACCAAGATCCATGAAACCCATGTAGCGTACATTCCTCTTCAGTATCCTATTCTTTTTCCCTATGGAGAAGATGGTTGTTCTATCCAAGAACATAGAGATGAGGTACGATACCCATAGTGAGAGGATCGTGATGTGAGAATCTAGAGAGAGTAAGAGCGTAATCGCTTAGGGAGAGAAAATAACTGAATTTCAAGCTTGTATTTCTCGAATGAGTTAAGAGTCCTTTACAATTGGTAACCGCTCCCTATTTATAGATTCGAGGATTGGGCTTGGCGCCCTCAACTCCTTCTAATGGGCCAGTTGGGCCTTCTCTGAAGACCCAACTGCCTGGCTCGCGCGTCGCCCTAGGCTGGCCCTTTGAGATGACATGTCCTAGAAATTTCACTTCTTCCAACCAAAATTCACACTTCGCCGCGTTAGCATACAACACCTTCTCCCGAAGAACTTGCAATACTTGCCGTAGATGTTCCTCGTGTTCCTTCTGGTCTTTGGAGTAGATCAGGATGTCATCAATGAACACCACAACGAAGCGATCCAAGAATGGATGAAATATCCTATTCATGTAGTCCATTAATACAGCTGGTGCATTCGTAACTCCAAACGGCATCACCAAGTACTCATAGTGCCCATAGCGTGTCCTAAACGCTGTCTTTTGGATATCCTCATCTTTGACTCTAATCTGGTGATATCCCGATCTCAGGTCAATCTTGGAGAAAACAGCAACACCCTTCAACTGATCCATCAAATCGTCAATCCTTGGCAACGGATAACGGTTCTTTATCGTGACTTTGTTCAACTGTCGATAGGCCACGCAAAGTCGCGATCTTCCGTCTTTCTTCTTCACAAGCAGCACTAGCGTTCCCTACGGAGAAACGCTAGCGAATAAACCCCTTCTTGGTTAAATCCTCAAGTTGACTCTTCAGCTCCTTCAGTTCTGCCGGTGCCATACGATAAGGCGCGATCGATATAGGTCCAGTGCCTGGGACCATATCAATTGTGAACTCCATATCTCTGACTGGAGGTATTCCAGGTACGTCTTCGGGGAATACATCCTCGAAATCTTGCACAACAACAACTCCTTGTACCCCGTTCTCCTTAGCTTCCATCACCGTTGTTGACAGAAGGGAACTCAAAGCTCTTTTCCTCAAAGAGAGCTTCGAAAAGTACGAGTTCAGAAACTCGGCGAGTCCAGCATCGGGAAAGATAACTACCTTATTGGCGCAATCAAGAAGAACATGATGGTGGGACAACCAATCCATGCCTATGATCACATCCAATCCCTTGAGAGGTAAACAGATCAAGTTTGCTACAAACTTCTTATCTAGGTACATCCAAGGACATTCCAAACATGCAGTGTTAGTTACTAGGCTCTGAGATGCAGGGGTAGATATTGTCAAGTCAAACGGTAACTTTGACACCTCTAGCTTTAACCTCGCAGCACAAGCTAAGTCTATAAATGAATGCGTAGCACCAGAATCAAATAGCGCGATAAGGGAATTATCCGCAATCTCGCAGGTACTACGGATCAGACCATCATCTTCCTCAGCTTCAGTTCCTGTAATCGAGTAGACTCTTCCACCAGCAGTAGGCCTCCTTGCCCCAACAACATTCGCAGCAACCTCAACCTTAGGAATCCTGCACTCTGCAGCACTGTGGCCTGGCTTGTTGCAGTTCCAACACGTCTTAAGACTCTCAGAACAGTGGCTGGCATAATGCCCCTTCTTGTTGCACCTGAAGCAAGTCACATTCTCCCGTCTCATCGGTGGATTTCCCAGTGCAGTTGCATTTCCGCCTGAAGGATAAAAGGACCCAGAGGCTGCCCCCTTACCCTGAGGACGAACATACGGCTTCTTCTGGTAGTGCCTACCCTTGTCATTTCTTCCTTGATTAGTCCTAGCCGGACCTCCACTTCCTTGGTACTTTCCCCTTGCGTTATCAATAGTTTCAATCCCCTTGGTCTTCTCCACCAGCACTTGGTAGCGATTCAGCCCTAGCGGTTGCACCGCCCTCTGCAGCTCATAGTTCAGCCCATCCATGAAGCGCTCACACATATAGCTTTCGTCCACCAATCCTCGAGAGTAGCAAAAGTGTTTCGCCAACGACTCCAACTTAGAAGCATACTCAGCTACAGACATGCTTCCTTGACGGAGTCTCAGAAATTGGGCCTCCTTAGCGACTCTACACTATTAGGAAAGTACTTGTCCAAGAAAGCTCCACGGAAACACTCCCAAGTGATGGCTTGATGGTCAGCCTCCATCATAGCCCTAGCCCCACGCCACCAATACTCAGCTTCACCAGTCAGCAGGTAGGTCGCATAATCCACTTTCATCTCAGCAGTAGTACGCAGAAAAGTGAAGATCTTTTCCAACTCTTGGAGCCAAAGGTCAGCTTCCTCCGGATCAAAGCCTCCAGAGAACTTCGGTGGATCCTGACGCTTGAAATCGTTCAGACCCCTGGTCTGAGCAGCAGCTAGTTCACGCACCTCACGCTGAACACGGCGAGCATTCTCTTCAGCTTGGTCCTGTGCAGTCACTATAACAGCAGCAGCAGCTCGTTGAGCTTCAGCTTCCTCCCTTGCAGCGGAGTTGGTAACTTGTTGTGCCATAAGGGCAGTCAAATTAGCAATAGCTTGCTCCATCAGATTCATGTTGTCTGAACCTTGAGTTTCGTCCAGTTGTGGAAACCTCCTGTTCCTGTATTCATGAACAGTCAAAGACCACAACAGATACTCAGGTCAGAACAACACAAAGTTCTATAATAACTAACTATATATATATACTTATATCAAATGTATAATTAAAAATAACTAGCATAAGATTATTCACTTACGAACAACCTTCAAAAATAATCTATATAAACAGTAAGCACACTCTTCCTCCGATTGACACCCCATCAATCGGTCTCAGAGTTCAAACATCTTAAGCAGACACTCTACCCAAAAGCTCTAGTTTTCTCAACCAAAGCTCTGATAAGAAAAATGTAAGGCCCCAATTTCTCAACTGAGGAATCACATTAAGTAACCTAACAAAGACTAAGGACTATTCTGCAATCCCTAAAATCCAAGGGTATTTTTTTTGAAAATGACTAAATACCATAGGGTTGGAAACACATCATAACTTTATTTAAATAACCTGTTTCCCAATATACAATAATAATAGTTTACAATACCATAAGTAAGGTTCAGAATAAACATGCGCACTTTAACAGTGGCGGAAGCAAGGCAGTAATAACAGAGTTCTCATATAGAAAAGGAGACTCAAACATAGTCCACAACAAGAGAAGCAAAGCTACTTCTTACACCTCTACTCCACCGCCTACAACCTGATCTCCAACTCGAGCAGCTAAGCTTTGGCGGAAGGATGTCCATCGCCTAATAGCGTTAAGCGCCCAAACAACAAGTAGCAAATAGAAAGGGTTAACTCCATGCAAATATCACGTAAAAAAAGGAAAAGCATGCTATTCAGATTTAAGTGCATTTCATGGCACATAAACTAGCAATTTATTTCAAGATAGATGACGACATATATCCAACAACATGAAATCAAATCAGATATCAAGAACCTCAACCATATAACATCAAATCAAATACCAACAACTTAAACTTAATCAGATATCAACAACGTAATAACATAGATTTAAAACATATAACAATAACCTCAACAAGTCAGATCAGATATCGACAAGTTCAAATGTTAGTGCTCTAGAATGCAACTATATGCTGCTATCAAAATGGATCGATCAAAATCGTCTCTCAAGATGGGACAATGATAGGACCACACCTCCTCATCGCCTCTTATAGCGTCTCACAAGACGGGACAATCATAGGACCACACCTCCGGATCGCCACTTAGCGTCACAATGGACGGGACAATGATAGGACCACACCTCCTCATCGCCTCTTATATCACCACACAGGGCGGGACAATGATAGGACCACACCTCCTCATCGCCACTTTCACCTTAAGCCTTATATGCCAAGTCAGACAACAACTCCCAATCCAATAGTCAATTCAGAGTAACCACATGTTATTCATAATCACAACATTCACACAAACACATCAAGCTCTACTGAGCGATGAAATAATAATTCAGTGCTGTAAAACATAACCATGTCCAATCCACTAGAAAGCAGTAATGACAGAAACCAGTAAACGGCCGAAGCCTCTCAGAAAACGGAGACACACGTCTCAATAAGTTCACTCGGTCGAAGCCTCCAGAAAACATTTTCCCAGTTCAGCACAATAATCATAATCCAATGTCAATCAATATAAACATCTTCATCTCAAATGCATGCAGTGCGATAAAAGCATGCAAGACTCAAAGTCACTCTAAAACCGAGTTACCCTTACCTTCGTGAGTAGAAGTTGTGCATGAAAATTGTGAACCTAGAACAAGGAAACACAATCGTCAACACAAGCCCCACTAGAAACAACACTATCTAATAACACTAATCGAAACCGGAAAGAAAGCTTTTAAAGCTTCAGAGTTCCTATTTAGGCACAAATTACCAACATAACTTCATTTGCTAAAACGCGCATAAGTTGAGCTACAGAACTCGGAATGACACGAAACCAAAGCTAAAATTTCGACAATCGAAAGAGCTACGCTATAACTCAGGCCATACAGATCCAAAAATTATTTTTAGACAAGGTATTATAACACTAAGTTTCGGCCACTTTAGAAAATAGGGTTTCTGAACTTTTTCTTCGATCTAAATCAATTCCTAGGTATTCTTAGGCAATATCTAGGCCAGGGAAACTCTCAGAAAAATTATCGGATCGAAAACTAGAACAAGGGTATTTTGGTCAAGATTTTTAGCTCGGAAACTCAAAGTCGAAATATGAAAAATAAATTGGATGAGGTTGAAACCCACGACGTTTATGACAACTAATCCTACTGACGCTAAGCTCATTCGAGAGTTTTTGATTCAAAAAGCGGTACCTCAGCATAAAAATGGGTTTTTGAGCAGAATTGAAGTTCTGCGGCGATTCGGCGAGATTCGGCGAAATGTAATCCGCTAAACATGCTCTTGGGCATGCAGGGAATAAGTTTAGACAGAGAAATCAAGTTATTCGGACAGTTTTACAAAAAGCTCAAAACTTTGAGCACAAAAAGACATAGAGAAAAGCGACAGAATTTACGATCAGAGGTAAGGAAAAGCATTAGTAACTCGAGGCCTACGCGTAGCAACGAACAATGCGAAGATCAGACAGGAATCGGCGAAAAGCTCTCCTCCCTTTCTCTCCTCCTTGGCCGCGGGTTGTGTGTGTTGGTGGTGATGTTTTTTTTTTTGATTTTTTTCCAAGCTATTTATAGGAAATGGAAAACGAGGGAAAATGAATATTTCGCGATTCCTATTTTTCCTGCACATTCCTCTGTGAATTATAAGTTAAAATCCGGCGACAGAGTTTCAGAACTCGAAACAGGTTTCTTTGAATTTAAGCAAACGACTCGCTAACGGTGTTAATCGATTTAACCCGAAAAGTTACTTTTTCAAGTTGATGTCAGATGAGAAAACTTCCTTCTGAAGAAAGATTGGAAACATCGAAAGAAATGGGTATACGCGTGTGGAATCTTCATTTGAAGCTCCGAATAGAAAAAATTCTTCATCGATAGTTTACATTAAGGTTCTTGAGCTATCAGGGATTCAGTTTCGGCAAACCTCCGAGAATCGAAATCGATCATTCGTACATTCCAGGGTTTCGTGTCGAAACACTTGTCGTGAAAAAGAATAAGAGAAATTCTTATATTCTTCTGAATATTTTTGAATATCGTTTCTACAGTGCTTTAAACGCAAATTAGCCCTTTGCTAACGTTTTCGCCCTAAGGCGGAAGTGAATGAAACTCGTGCTATAACCTATAGCGACTATAGAACTATTCTTAACCATTTCCTGAACTTTCTTCTTCATAATGCTAATCCAAACATTAAACATAAGTCAAGTTCCCCTTACGCTTACACAAAATCCTATGCGTGAGTTGGGAATTA
The DNA here is from genome assembly GCF_012489685.1 of Lotus japonicus. Classification (NCBI taxonomy): domain Eukaryota; kingdom Viridiplantae; phylum Streptophyta; class Magnoliopsida; order Fabales; family Fabaceae; genus Lotus; species Lotus japonicus. The sequence continues at coordinate 36,957,168 of NC_080045.1, read as the reverse complement.
ATTATTTATTTAATTCTAAAATCTTGGGTCTTACACCCGGGAAAACTTCCTAGGAGGTCACCCATCCCAATATTGCTCCAAGGAAAAAACACTTAACCTTGGAGTTCTTATGAGTTGGGCTTCTTGTTTTCGGGAGCCCAACTCAAAAGAACTCCAAGGTTAAGTGTGCTTGTCTTGGAGCAATATTGGGATGGGTGACCTCCTGGGAAGTTTTCTCGTGGAGCGTGTAAGTAAGGACAAAGTGCACTGAAAAGAATCGTGTTGTTATCGTGATGTCAGTCGTCAGATCGGGATGTTACAAATGGTATCAGAGCCAACCTCTCCCAGTACGGTGTGGTTCGGGGACGAACCAAGCGGAAGTTGGTGGGAATGTGATACCTAGGGCCGATGAGGGCAGGAAGTGATCACTGGTGCAGCAAGGCACAGACAAGGAGCGGCTCCTGGCATAATTTTAGGCAGAGGGACACATGAATGAACCGATCTCGTACTCGAGCAAGAGATATTCCGAGATTGTATATGTATGAGACTATACAATTTGATTGGTACTACTTAAAACAACAAAATTCATCTTCTTTTCGGGAGCCCAACTCTTAAGAACTTCAAGGGTAAGCGTGCTTGTCTTGGAGCTATATTGGGATGGGTGACCTCTTGGAAAGTTTTCTAGAGAAGCGTGTAAGGGAGTTTTGATGATGGAGCTTCAGTAGCTGGTCTCTTGGTGGTAGGGAGAATGAGGTTTTTTAAGATTAAAATTGTGAAAAAAGTCGAAAAGTAGTCACAGCTTAGTAGATGAAAGTAACGTTGTCATGCTATTAACTTTGTATAAATGATAGTTTTGAAAATAGCATAAAGTCAAAAAAAATTCATTAATTAAGCATTTAAATTCGGAGATTTATCGGAGGAAATTCGGAGACAATAGTATTGTTCTTACCTTTCTGATTCAGCTTTTGGCGTTATGGATGTGACATTAATGGTTTTCTCTTATTTAGTCAAAAACAATTAACTAAAGCTTTAATTATCTTTTTGACTTTGAAAATCTGAAGTTAAAAGCTATTCCAAGAGGAGTTTATAAGGAGAAAGCATAGTCTTAATTTCACTACTTGTTGTGCTAAATGTAAAGAGCAAAGAAAAGCATCACAAAAATAATGAGATATGAGAAAATTAGTCTCAAGAGGGTTATCCAAAGGGTTTCTTCTTCTTTGCCACCATTAATCGTGTGTTGCTCGAATCTTCTAACATACCCTGAGCTAGGTTAAAATTCTAATTGAGAAACGATGAGATTGGTAACCTAACTCACGGGTAAGTTGGAAGCTTCGAGTAGCACACAATGGTAGAAAAGTAACATGAGGGCTTTCACGCCAAGTAGGGTCTTCCATTATAGTGGTCACTGGCATTGGGATATCACCATCTTCGATGGACAACTCACTCAGTCACTGTTTCATATGCTTCAACTTCACTTGCAGGTAATCATGGAGCACTTTCCTTTTTTATAATCTATTTTGTCCAAAAATAAAAATTAAATGGTGTGAGAAGGGTTTGAACCCAAGACTGGTGGGGAGATTATTCAAGTTCATTCCACTGCACCGTTTTCCTTCCTTCCCTCCCTAATACTTGTGCTCTGAACGGTGCCCTATTTTCCTAAATTACCAATCACGGCATGACATTCAATCTTTTTCCTAATCCTCCAATTTCAGGTTGATTTCTTATGCCCAGAGCAATTGATTCTACAAGTCCTACAAATTTGAGAAATTTACAAAAAATAGATTTGGCTCTGGAATTGGACAATTGCTGCAACAATTGATTTGGCTCTGGAACTGGACAATTGCTGCAGCAATGATGAACAAGGTTCTAGTTCACCAGTGAAGAACCGCTGCAACAGCTATTTCTGAGATGAACAGGTGAAGAACGGAGAATGTGGTGGTTTGATGATGGTTCAACATAGACGAATTCGGGAATATTTTTTCAAGGATGAAGAGCAGGCACGTGACTCATTTAATTAGTTGCTTTGATCTCATTCGTTCATTGTGATCTAAAGGCTGTAAATCATTCTCATCTTTCACACATAAGAGAGGCTTTCTCATATGATACATCCCCTATATATATATGTATATATATATTATTTGACTTGCGACCGGCATTTTTATTTCTAGTAACCAGTTTACGTAAGCGGTACATGAGGACTTTTTATATCTGTTTTAGTCCCTAAAAGATTTCTTCCATCAAATTTAGTTATTCTCTCATTTTCCTATACTTCCTCCTCCCACCAACCACACTTTCTCCGACCATTGTTTCCGGTGAGCCACCGTACCCACTCATCCTGCACTCACCATTAACCACCACACATGAACTTACTCCCTCCTCTCCTCCAAATCTCTGCTTCTCTTCCTCTTCCCATTTTCAGGGGACTGTATAAACTCCTTATCTAAACTAACCAGGGAACTATATAGTCCCCTAGCTAGACCTTTCATTACAATCATCTATGTAATATCCCTGTTTTTTGATAAAAAATAAAATCAGTTTCCTGCATTTCAACATCAAGGTTCTGTATCTAGCTTTGACATTCTGAAACTGCACACGATATGTTACATGTAATTTTTTTTTTGAAAACAAAAGAAGTTTTTATTAGATGGAAAATGATCGATTTTACAGTCAACACATAACAATGTGAGTTAAGACCCCCCAATACTAACATAGCACAACCTAAAACCAAACTCACCCCATAAAGTAATACAAGGCAGCAACTTAAAACGTCCTTGCAATAATAGCAAGGCAAACCTAGAGCAACAACCACAAAGGCTAAACCCCTGATCAAGCATTAAATGACCAACAAGAAGAGACATCCGTCGGGGACCTAGTAGTGACGAGTAGAAAGCCTCGCAAACCCAACAAAAACGGAGCCTCATCTCAACATTGGAGGGAGCACGAATTAGCACGAGACATCGACGAAAGATGAAAACAACATATCCGAACCCTACTTCCGAGCGCGATAGCAATGACACGTCCTAAACTTTAGGAGCGAGCGAGCCACGCCCGAATGACCAACGGCTGGACCAACATACCAGACAACGAAATTAGAGCAACGGCAAAGCCACCACAAGTCCACAGCCCAGGAAGTAAAAGCATCACAAAACCACATATCCCATAACCACACCAACAAGCCCTTACTCACATTGAAAACCCAAAATAAGAGCGCCCAAACCTGACCTGAAATAGAACCAACCTATGCAAAAGGAACAAGAGTGCCCACTTATGGCCCTTAGCTTCCTTATCTGATAATGCACATTTCCCGTCAGCCTCAACCAAAACATCCTTGAAAATGTTCATATGAATTTGAACTCCCAAAAACCAATTTATAGAGAAGTCTTTCCAGCCCAACATAAAAAATAATGTACCTTCTACTGACTAGTTGGCGAGCAAATAACAGGACAGAAATAAAGAGAGCATCTGTTTATTAAAGAAATAACGTTCCGACAACTTTCATGTAAAAAAAAATAGCATTAGGAGATCAAATTAATGCTCAAAATCATCACATTATCAAAATGGAGTTTGCAAATAACATGCATGCGAAGCACTCTTTGAACTAAATATGCACAATCATCTGAAATAAGCACCATTAAGATCAGCTCAGCACGCATGCTCTGAACATCCAAATAATATCAACCATTAAAATTATCTGTCAGTAAATATCTCCATCATTGTTAACCGTAAAATTCAGTGGACAAGCTACTTCAAGTGAAATTATATATCAAACAATGGGGATACACGAGTTTGCAATCTTTCAGTGAAATTAGTGACAGCGATTTCTATTTCTATGACCAGCTGATCTAAGTTCTAAACCTAATGATGATACAGATCAAATCACAAATTCCCACAAAAAAGGGGACACTCGCAACAACCCTTAAAATAAGGGTGAACATACACATTGGTAGCCATATTGCATATGTTGTGGGTTACCAAAGGTTTCCCAGGTCATCATCATCCTCAATGCCTAAATAGAAGACAGCGATTAATGTAAGCCTGCAAATAGAAAGTTGGTAGAAACATTGGCCTTCGGGTTCCTTGAAGGAGTTATCAATAATTATCAAGGAAGAATGAAACTTACAAGAATAATCATAGAATATTTCAGACATAAGAAGAAAGACATTATCATTTTCATAAGGAACGGACATTATAAAACATCATACACGAGAAAAGGGAGGAAAATATTCAAGTCTCGAAGTCACGGATGCATTTCAAGATATGCTTAGTCTCTAATTACTTATAAGAAAAATATGTTTATAATGTTTTAACCATCTTCAGTGACCTCCCTCAAACACTTATACTAAAAAGAGAGCATCTGTTCATTAAAGAAATTAATATGATGGTAAGAGTTCAAGTCAACTACTGATAGATGAATCCCAAATTTGGCTCCTTTTAACTATAGGATTTTACTTAGAGGGAGAGGTAAAAAAATCAAGTTTAACAAATCCATAATGTTATGCATGTGAATTTATACCATGATTATTGTCTTATCAATGGTTGATATCTCTCACTAAAGGACTAGTGTGTGAACAAAGGCTGGGACAACAAAAGACTTCTCTTATATTCATAAGACTGCACCAAGGGTTAATTTGGAGTCACTATCTTTTTAATTTTATCATGGATATGCTTACTAAATATGTCCAAGGGTCAATGCCACAAAGCATGCTTTTCAAAGATAAGATAGTCAGAAAATCTAGAGAAGAAACAGATGGAAAAGCTAAATATGAGACGAGCTTTGCAAAGTCATGGTTTACATTTTAGTAGATATAAAACAGAGAATGAAATGTAAGTTTACCAGGATGCACCCTAAATCTAGCTTAGAGGTGAAAATTGGAAAGCATATCATACCAAAAGTCACACATACCTAAATCTAGCTTAGAGATGAAAATGTTACGATGGATAGTGGAATCATATTGCAAGATAGAATTGGAGTGAATGCCTTACAGAGAAGATCTGTAAAGCCTTGGTAAGGAGAGGAGACCAATTGACCAAATAACGGGTGGTCCAAGAGTTAGAAGTAGAGGGAGACCAAGAAAAACCATATGCAAAACTACAAAGGAAGATTTCGATTGAAATGGTTTGGCATAAGACATGATTTACAATAGGAGATTATTTTGTCACTAAATCTTTGGGGCCGACTTCACCGGACGGCCAAAGGATTTCATTGCAATTGTTGGTAGGGGTTTCTCATTTTTTTCCCTCTAAAGTGAGGACTGGGATTAGAGGAGTCAAAATTCATGAAGCAGAGAGTTGAACATGTGGAAGAAAAATAAAATCTTTACTTTTTTTCTTCTGTTAAGGAAATCCTAAAGTTTTTACTTGCTTTGGTCATAATAGGAGCAATAAAAAAATATACTTTTCTTGCTTTGATCATTCCCTACCTAGAGGGAGAAGGCATTTTTTAAAACTTATTTTGATTAATACAATATGCTATCTTGTCTTTCCTCTATGTTAGTAGCATGATTATAACAAAAATCCATTTAGGAAAATGAGTGTAAATACAAATTTTTCATGTGGGTAGTACTGAGTGAAAGAGAATTCCAGGTTCTATTTTTTTCTATCGGGATTCAAGGAAGAAAGAAACTATTGCAAAGTTTGGTCCAGGAAGAAGCTCACAGAGCACTCCAAAGGGAGGGGGACGGAGAAAGGATATGGGAAAGGGAGCAGAGTGCATTGCAGTGTTTGAACCCACTCACACTAGGTACATGTTCCATAACAATACCATGTCAAGTGTCTCATGGGGACCAAGTTTTTCATTTTAAGACATAAATGCAAGTGTTTTGGAGCCCACAACATGAGTCCCTAATTGTGTCTGAAACAGTTTATTTCAGGCAAGTTGTGTCTATGCAATCTAGACATTGATGTATATAATAGTAGACCAATTTGTTTGTGAAGGGGGGAAGAGGTTTGTTCAAGAAACATGATTACAGAATGGATAGTGCAACATGCTAAAGGCTTTTTTCAACCTCATAATAAAGGCAAATTTGATATACACCAATATGCCCCTGCACTATACTTAAAAGGTTTTAACGACATTAGTAGACTAAATTACCCAGCCATGACAGATGACATGACATTACAAAGATTAGGATATCAAATGACAGATTTCAACGAATGGGACAGATAACATCTCTTGTCAAGGACACATTTAAGTCCCCACATCAAGTACCAAACACAACTAAAGTTAAATCATCCAAGGTACCGCCTGGCCATTCATCTCTCTAATCACCAATTCACCATAATGCAGATGACAAGAATTCAAGATACTTATAGGAAAAGGATGGTTAAAGAAGTGTGTCTGCCTGATAGGAGCAACCATGCACCGCCATGTGCCGGTGGAGGCAAGGCGCATGAATCTGACGCGCCGATGAAGCAACAGCGTGTGTGGTGGGCTGGTGGCTGACGGTGGAGGGCAGCGGCAGTGGTTGCCTGAAAACAGCAACGGCGGCCGCAAAAGTGAGGAACTGTCAGAATAAAGGCACGGCAGGGACGGGAGCCGTACACCGAAGATGAGGCACAGTTTCTGAAGAAAAAGTTGTACTAATGGGCAGTGGGTCCACCGGGAATCTGATAGGAACTGGATATATTGAATGTGGAAGAGGTGCAAGGTTGCTGAGTAATTGGAGAGACCCAGTCACTCTCCCCAAGTCTCAAACCCCAAATGATCCAAAAGATATCAATACTCACCCTAAACTCTCTATTTATAGGCAACATGCCTCACACACTAACCCACCCACTAAATAACCAACTCTCACTAGCTGAGCGTGTCTAACAGAATCACATATAACAATACTTGTCATAAATACATGATGAGTAATGATACTCAGACATATAAATATTGAGACATCCAATAGACACCATCTTTCTCTCTATCTCTCTCTTCTATCATATATCACATCATTTACTTCTCTCTCTTCTCTTTCTTTCTCAATTCTCACTCCGGATGTTTGTACTATGCGTATGTCTACAAATCATTTTCCATACATGATATCAAAGTACGTACCTAATTACAACTACCGGATGTCCCTACTTACATTATTTCTAACAACAATACTCACCCTTCCAAAATGCATTCTAGTTATAGCTAATCACATTTAAGTTTGAAGAAGTAATATTTGCAAAAGCAAGTTACAAATTAGTAATATCTCAATTTAATAATTATTTTAAAAGAATAAGATTCTATTAATATGTACTAAATCTGTAACCTTTCATCCCTTAAATGACGTAAAACTTTTAACTTGCAAGCTGCGCTATAATTTTAAAATTTTAGAGGAAAAGATATCTTGAACATTTTATTAGGTCATATAATGCATGAAAATAGAAGAACACAAGCATTCAGATACATGTATGCTTATTTATACGCAAATACAACTAGAAACCAAATGCAATCACAAAACCTAAGAATATCACAGAATCAAGGTCACTTGTAAGAAATTCATTAATTTAATTCATTATTGGACAACAAAAGAATTCGGGAGGGAAACCATTGTAGGAGTGGGAGTGTGGGACTAGTCAAGAATTTTTATTTACTGGACCATCTAAGGTAGCTAAAATGGTTAATTTCATAATAAGAAAAATACTAATATACAAAAGAAAATTGTAGAGTAAATGTTTTTGGGAGGATTACAAAATTTTCCTAGAATCCTAGAGTATTCACCCGAATGTCTAATTCTTCAAACCTCGAATTGTATAATTTTAGTCTTCCTGCAGCAAGAAGCCTAATGGAAGACCTTAATTAGAAAAAGAAACAGACACAATTATAAGCAGTAAGCACAATCTAAGGCACATCAGTTAAGCATTGGTTATTTTATGAGTGCAACGAACCTGAAGATAGTGACGATGAGGACTGTTAAGTACAAAACAAGTTTGGCTATCCGAAATCTCTTCTCAGCATTAAGTACTCTAAACACTTCAGTAACATCAATAAGATGCTGTCTTTTCACATACCTGATTCGTTGGATAGGAATAATCAGGATAAAAGAGCATACAAGTTCATAAGATAAATCCTAAAAGGAAGTACAAAACAAGATAGGTGCAAAGTGCAAACATAAATTCATCAGACAACTAAATTATTAGAAACAACTCAATTCCTCGTCATTGCAATATGCTTTCCTGAATATATATCATGCCGAATCACCATTAACTTAGATACACAAGTTGAAAGATTTGTTAACGTGAAACTAGCTTTGTCATCGTTAAGATCCGACACCGACTAGGTATGTTTCTTTCAAAAACTTGGACAACTCTCACCCCTTGAGCTAGCTTTTGGACTTGAGTAGACCAAAAATTCTAATAAGGTGTCTAAGTATATTATAGATTTGTTATTGGGGCACTCGTAGATATCCAGTATTGTGAACTTCTCATTCCAGATGCCCAACCCTAAGCATGAAGGACGTAAAGATCCCACATCAACTAGGTATATGACCAAAATGTTTGTTATGAAGACTTGAATAAATCCTCATCTCTAGAAAAATTCTAATACTGATAGTATGCACCATGCATTCATTTCATTCCATTCTATTTCCATGACCAGTTTACAATGGCTTTATATTTACAGTGAAGCTCAGGAGAATAATATTTGAAGCAAGTTGCATTTTCAATTTTAAAATTTTGCAAATATCTTTCCTTTCTCTACTTTAATCTATAAAATAAGAATTACAAATATATGAGAATGAAGATGAGTATATCTAAAATAACATAGAAAGGCTCCTAATTACTACTTCAATGACTGCACCAGTTACGATGTAATAAAATTTGCATAAAAACCTGTTAAAAGGACCACATAAATCTGCTCATGTGGCAGGAAGTGATAGCTAGCAGTAAAATTTCCAGTATAACCTATTGTTGATCAAGTAAATTTGTTACAGTAACTTTTCCAGCAAGTCAGAGTCCGCACTGTTTAGATTTATGTTATTACCATGGTACTAAATTGCGGGCACATTACAGTTTTCATCTTTACGGGTATTGTGTGTGCTGGGATGTGGGTAGCGGTTGATTTATTCACAATTTCGCACAAACTTTATTATAATAATTTATATAATGTGCAAAATCTAATAATCTATATTTTTTCATTATTGTGTAATATTCAACTTTCAAAGTAAATGACTATATTCAAAATGTTAAAAACATGAATAAACTAGTAACTACCAATATATTTAATAAAATTTATATATGCTTAAGTTTCTCAAATATCAATATTTATAAATCAATGACTATTCAAACAGACACTCTGAGAGAAGTTCATATAAAACCCTCCAAACCACCCAATAAATGTCCCCCCCTCCTCGAAACTCAATTCCACTTGACCCCACACCACGACGTGCATTCATTTCATTTTACCAAACGCTGGTACCGGCTGAACGGTGTTAGGTCAAGGTCTGTGGCGTCTGCAACACCGCTCTATTGCGGTCGTGACGTGCGATTCACCGTCATATTGTTCCATTCGATATTGTTGACCAGCGGTACTATTTTGTTGCGGTTGATATTTGTGTTTCAGAGTGATAGTTAAAACCCTGGTCATTATAGTGCTTCCCTATTTCTATGAATAGTTCAATGATTGATTAGGATTATATTTCCTTAGTAATCTCGTTATCAAAGTTTTCCTACTTAGTTGATAGCGTAATTCCTAAACTTTAGGGATTGACTACAAAACCTTGTATATAAATACTGCACATCACACAACCATGTAACATATCATCAGCAATTCAAAATACTTTCAAATTCAAGTTGGTATGAGATCTTTCAGGTACTTAGTTGTGTTTAGCCGACGCCGTAAGGGGCTAACCCAGTTTTCTGTCTTTGTAGGGTGTCTGAGCCTCTAAGAAACACCACCAGCTATCTCAAAACCACCAATTGGTCTCTCCTCGATACGTCGAAGTCATAGGCTCATAGCCCCCCCCTCTATATTCCCTCATGCTCCAATTTTCTAACGAACGCTCACTAACACACGGGGCTCACAACCCACCCTTTGGTGGTATATCTGTCATGCCACTAGTCAAGTTCTATTCGGCAGAGCTTCCTCATTTGTGTGACCACTTTTGATCTGTGGGTCTCATGATTGAGACATATTCAGTTTGGTTTGTACGTTTGACCTGTTCTCATGGCAAAAAAATCCCAAAGTTGACTCCTAGACAGCCCTCAAAAAGGGGCTTGATTTCCTTTGCAAGCTCATATTTGCCAACACTACCCAGAAGTTGAACAGAAAGAATTACATGGATTGGTATAATGATCTTGAGGTATGGATTTTAGGTCAATGTCATTTTGATCATCTCTTCAAGAAGTCCTCTAACATCGACAAGAGAGAGACAAATGAATGGCAATGAGCTAATAATCAACTATTACCGTTATTATGGCAGTCTATTTATTCCAAGTTGATGGTCCGTCCATACAATACAAGACATGTCATCATGTTTGGAGACAGGCCCAAAGTGTTTATGATAATGATACTCAAAGATTTAATGAGATTGTTCGATGGCCCCCAATCCTTCAGATGACCAGTCGTGACTTCAGTCTTATTTGAATCAGGCTCACTCCACTATTGTTGAGCGCAAACTAGTGTTGGTTAGTGGTGACCCTCAAAAGGTGCAGGGCAAGGTAGATAATGTGTTTATGGTGTTTATTCTTAATGGGCTTTATGGACTATGGATGTTTGGGACGGGAAGTGGTATTTCCAGTGGCAGACGGGTGAGTAATGCGTCAGAACCTGCCCTTGGGGGGGGGGGGGACAGCAGCTGAAAACAGCAGTTGTTCCAATTCGTCGATTAAGTTGTATGACATCGGGGCAGTTTTTTCACGATTTTGTTTATTCCAATCCATTTTTGGCCGAATATTCTTCCATAATGGTCCGGAACATCAGACCTAGACAACTTCCAGCATTCCTACAGTGGAAGAAGTCATAGATCGGTTGATTCGAGTCCCTTCACCAGAAAATAGACATCAACTGATTCCTTTGCATTTTTTAAGTAATTTGATTGGTCGTGGATACCAAGGACATGGACAAGATAGTTGTCGTGGTAGAGGGGGTAGAGCAAATCTCACCGTACTTACTTTTAGTGAGATGAGCACACTCAGGACTGGTGCTATTATTTGGGAACTGCATGCTAAGTGTAAACATCCCCTTACTCCCTTAATATTTTTAGTTGGGCATTCCAAAACACTTCTTACTTTGGCTTGATCTATTGCCACTCCTTTGTCGGATATAACATGCACCAAATATTCAATTTGCTCCAGCCTGAAACTGCACTTTTTCTGATTCGCCACAAACTAACTTGCGACACCAACAACACCTGAGATAAACTCTGTAGATCAGTCTCCCATTTTGCTCTATAAACCAACACATCATAAAAAATACTGGCCCAAATCCCCCCAGTGAGACTTGTAAGTCTGTTCATAACTGCTTCGAAGGTTGCAATCTTGCATGAGCACTCGTCAACCCAGAAAGCATCAACAAAAATTCATCAAGTCTTTCATGGGTTAGAAAAGTTGTTTTATGCACATCTTCCACCTTAACCCGAACCTAATGGTAGCCAGAATTAAGACCTAATTTAGAAAAATGAGCAGCCCCATGTAATTCGCTTATCAATTCATCTACCTCAGGCATAAGATATTTATCTTGTACTGTAACTTTATGAAGTGCTTTATAATCAACATATATTTTCCATGAAGATTCCTTGTTTTTTTAACCAAAATCAGCAGACTGCAAAATGCAACAGAGCTTTGAAGAATTATACCTTGCTGGAGCATTTCCTGTCCTTGCCTTTCTCTCTTATATTTTGTGATGATGATTGATGAGGGTACCTATAAAGTCATGCACTCACGGGAACTGCACCAGGTTACATTTCTTTGTGGTGGCAGGCCTTCCAATTATTTGAAAACCACAGAAAATTTCCTAACACTTTAGCTAACTCCCGCTGCTGGCTCACATTTAGGTGGGTATTCTTTTGTTCATCAGACCCACTCTTTACTGTCCACAATAGTCCCCTAACTTCTCTTAATGAACCCTCCAAAAGATTATTAAAACTACTCATTCAGTATTCGGAAGATACTACTTCTTATTTTATCTCTTAAATCTTCCTTTTCCTTGCAATTTCACTATCTGATTCAGTGTTCCAGACATGCAATTCAAGGTATGATATCAAAAAACCCAAAACCTGACAAATAAGCATCCATCGTAACATTGATATCTCCTAATTTCATTAATAAACCCTTACAAATCCTTTTGGCGTCTACTCACATCACCCAATGTCTTAATTTTATCCACCGTAAGGTTGAAGGCTGAAGAGACATGTGAATTAATGAAGTTGTAGCTCGCACCACTATCCATTAGAACCACCATTTATACTCCATTAAATCAACCTTCCATTTCAGTGCGTTGTTTACTTCTGTTAAGACACCACTAGGAACTCCAAACACTCCTAATACATTGCATTCTAAAGTCTCTTCCTCTTTTCTTCATCTACTTCAATTGCAATTATTTTAACCTCTGGATTTTGTGTTTCATCATCCACCAAAATCATCAATTTTAATTGCTTCTCTGCACTGATGCAATGGGTAGAATTTTTCTCCACTCTTAAAGTAGAAACCTTGACTTTTTCTCTCCATTAGTTCCTTATAAGCTAATAGACAAATGCCCTTAATTTTTCTGCCGACTGTCAGCTCATTTTTTCTGATTTTCGCCAATTAGAAACCACAAAGAAGATGAAACATGCTTTGTGTTTCCTGTTCGATTTCATCCACTGCGCAAACTGTTATTGTCTTTGTTTGAAGTGGTTGAGGCGGCTACAAAATTGTTCACCCATTCTCACACCCCTGAGTTGCTTTTTGCAGACCCTACAAAGGGAATAGATCCTCTCATGTGACATGACCACATGAGAGAGATCTCATCCATTTAAAATATATTAAAAAATAAAAATAAAAATAAAAAACATTTTTGATGGTTTAGATCTCTCATGTAGTCATGTTACATGAGAGGATCCATTCCCACCTACAAAACTTTCGAGTCCTCCACTCCATGTTCACCATATGTAACTTCCATCTTCACAAGACAATGCAATTTTTTGTGCTTCAATACCTCTAGTCATTTGCATGGCTTGATGACTTGATTGAGGCCTCAAGGTATGAATTGGTGCTTCATCTCTGGCAGTAAACCTACCAAATATTGTCCCTCAGGCAGCCTATTAACAAGTGGAGAGAGAATTCAAATACTTCAATATATTCCTCTACTGTTCCCAATTGCTTCAATTCTGTTAATTCTTAGTAAGGATTTTCATATTGTCTGCCTCCGACCTTGCCTCCATTTCCATCTTCAATTTCTCCCAAGTTAGATCATCTTCTGTTTCGCTTAAAAAGTTGAACCAGTGAATGGTTGAACCCTTGCTTACTTAAGTTTAGACAATTTAATTTTAACTTCCTATGAAATATTCTTCACTTCAAAATACGTTTCTACTCTTGTGAACCAGTGATCCATCCTATTGGGTCTTCTCCATTAAAGGTCGGCAAATTTTACCTTCTTGACTATCATATGACATTCATCCAGATTGTTATGATGGTCAGAATCAAGCTCATTCCCAAAAGAACCTCTCTATTTACTATTTGAACTTTCATTCTCCTCCTAATCCACATGTTTGCCCAATACCTTCCTCACTCCGCTAACAGCCTTTCAGTCATGGTAATCTCCATGCCCCCATCCTTTCTTTCACGCTAATTCAAACATCAATTCTGGCCTCCGGTCCATCAATTTGTTTCCTCTAACAGATCCATGCATTCAATCTCCCTGGTCATGATGGAATGACCAATTCACTCGCCCCAAAACCTCTTCATTTCAAATCCAGCAGGTCAGACCAAAATGGTAGAACATTTAATTCGTAATTTGTTGGTTACTTTCACTAAATCACACATATCACATGAAGACAGCCAAGTTGCTGTCTCCGAGTCAAGTGACTCCTAAAGAAAGTGTTTTCTATCCAGAACTTGCAAATAACCACTCCCTACTCTTTCATTCTAACACATCCTATTATAGCACACATTCCTTATAGGCATAACTCCCCATAACTACTATAGTAGCAATTAATACCCACCCATACAACATCTCAGTAGATCTAATATGCATATACGGCAAAAGCATCACTTCAAAATAATGAAGTAGATCCAACATCATGCTCATAAGTCATAACATACTGCACACTTTCATTTGATTTAAAAAAATAAAACACAACAGGCAGAAGAAGAACTTGACTTACAGCATGACATGATAGCAAGTAACAGGAACAGTGAGCAAAAACATGACCCAGTGGCCAGTGAAGAGGCAAAGGGCACATAACACTCCCTGCCCAATGAACTCAGGAAGCACGAAGTAGTTAATCCGAGATGAAGCATCAAATGGGTTGACATAGTCAGCTTCCAAATCAGACAGGATCAAAATCTGAAACCCAAAATTGGAAAAACAAAATAACATCAACACTTTTAAATAAATAATAGTTAACTGATTTATTGAACCTAGTAGAAATAATGCCAGCAAAAAAAGCAAGATAAAAAGGATAAGATGTAGAAATTGCAATAAGAAACCTGGTAGAAAGTTGAAGCGAGAAGAGCAATATTGGAGGGGAAACAAATTACAAGCCAAAAGAAGAGATTCCAACCCATTTACGACAGAGGAGAAGGAGCAATTAGGGTTCGTGAAGATTAGAAGGAAGAGTGTGAGCGTGGGACCGTGGTGAACCGAAGCTCAAAACTACGGAATTTGTAAGACTGCGGAGTGGGTAGAGACTAGACAGAGCAGACCTCCCCTGCCTGCCATGACTGCATGTTCATAATTCTTTTTTTGACTTTTTTTTTTTAATTTTAGAGTCCGAATTTTTTTTTTTGGTACAATTTTTTTTAATGAAAAATCAAAATTTTAGAGTCCGATTGATTCAGTTTTAAAAAAAAATATCCTTTTTTTATTTTAAAATTTTGTTTAAGCGTTTGAAGAAATTATTATTGAAAAAAGTTTTTTTTTTGAAAGATAAAAAAGTTAATATAATATGGGAGAAATATATTATGATAGATGATAGAGAAAATAAAAAATGGTTTTAATAGTGTAAAAAGACACAACTTAGTTTATACTTTTCTTAAAATAATTTTTAAAAATCAAAATAAAAATCATTATTTATTAATATGGCAAACGCAATCGAAATTTTCATTAAAAATCATATAAACTCCCATTGAAAAATTTTAGTAAGGAGATTAGTTTGAAAATTTTGAGAATGTAGAAAACTATTTCTTAAATTTTAAAATAAATAAAAATTAATTAATTGGCTGAACTTTGTTTTGAAAAAATATTAGTTTTGGTTCTCTAAGATAGTTTCATTTGAAAATTCACATATTTAAGTCTTTCTCAATACTTGAGATCTTGTTTGGATTTGGGGAAGAGGATGGAATGGAATTGGTAGAAAGGAGAGAGAGAGAGGGATCCATTGTTTGTGTTCTTTAAAATAGGATGGAACTCAATGGTAAGTAATGGTCCAAGCTCCATTATGTTCGACTGTTTTCCATCAAATTTGTGACTTGTCTTTTCTCATTCCTCATGTTAATCTTTAACAGTTGTTTTTCCGTGTTGTCATTATTGAAACACTCCTTCTCTTTATTTAGAGAACTCTTTTTACCTAACACTATCTTGAGTTCTAATAGATGTCTTGTATTATATGTATTATGTACAATGTTGTGTTTGGGACACCCTTCTATTGTGGTTATATTTTAGACACTAATAGGTGTGCCTGGTTGTCTCCATTCACGTTGACTTTTCCTCGAACGTGAGTTGGAGCTCTAATCCAACCTCAGGTTTTGTATGTATAACAAGATGACTGTATTTTGGTTTCGCTCACCTAGATCCTTACACTTACTGTACCCATGCCAATAATCTTTTCCTTTTACTTACCTGCACGTTCCTGTCAAATTAACTTATATGATCCACCAATACCCCCAACACTTGTACCACCTCTAGTATCTAAGCTTATACCTACTGTACATGTAACACCCCAATTTCTCAACTGAGGAGTCACATTAGTAACCTAACAAAGTCTAAGGACCAATCTGCAATCCCTAAAAACCAAGGGAATTTTTTTCTGTAAAACAACTAAACACTTCGGCTAAAAGGTTGGAAACATACCATAACTTTATTCAGATAACTTGTTTCCCGATATACAGTAATAATAGTTTACAATACCATAAGTAAGGTTCAGAATAAACATGCGCACTTTAACAGTGGCGGAAGCAAGACTTTAATAACAGAGTTCTCATAAAGTAAAAGAGACTCCAACATAATCCACAAGAAGAGAAGCAAAGCTGCTTCTCATACCTCTACTCCACCGCTTACAACTCGATCTCCAACTCGAGTAGCTATGCCCCGGCGGAAGGATCTCCATCGCCTAATAGCGTTAAGCGCCCAAACAACAAGTAGCAAATAGAAAGGGTTAACTCCATGCAATTACCATGTATAAAAGAGAAAAATCATGCTGTTCGAATTTAATTACCTGGCATGGTAAATAACTAGCAACATAACTCAACTCATATATCAACAACTTAAACATAAATCGGACTCAGATAATAATAACCTCAACAATGTAACATCAAATCAGATATCAATAAACCAATACGAAAATCCAACAACATAGGGTCAGGTGTTAGTTCCCTATAATGCAACTATATGCTGCTAACAAAATGGATCGATCAATATCGTCTCTCAAGACGGGACAATGATAGGACACACCTCCTCATCGCCACTTATAACGTCATACATGACGGGACAATCATAGGACACACCTCCTAATCGCCACTTAACGTCACACAAGACGGGACAATCATAGGACACACCTCCTGATCGCCACTTAGCACCTCGCAAGATGGGACAATGATAGGACACACCTCCTCATCGCCACTTGACTCAAGCCCTATATGCCAAGTCAGACAATAACAAAGCCCACCCAAGGACCAATCCAAAGTAACCACATGTTCCATCCACTAGGAAGCAGTAACGACAGAAACCAGTAAACGGCCGAAGCCTCTCAGAAAACATTTTCCAAATTCAGCATAATAATCATAATCATCTGCCAATCAATATAAACATCTTCATCTCAAACACAGGCAGTGCGATAAAAGCATGCAAGACTCAAAGACGCTCTAAAACCGAGTTACCCTTACCTTCGTGAGTAGAAGTTGGGCATGGAAATTGCGAACCTAGAACAAAGAAAACACAATCATCAACACAAGCTTCACTAGGAGCAACACGATCTACTAATACTAATCGAAATCGTAAAGAAAGCCTCTAAAGCTTCAGAGTTCCTATTTAGGCACAAATTGACAACGGAGACTTCGTTCGCTAAAACGAGCATAAGTCGAGCTACAGAACTCAGAATGACACGAAACCGGCGCCAAAATTTCGACAATTGAAAGAGCTACGCAATGGCTCAGGTCATAGAGACCCAAAAATTATTTTTGGACACGGTACCCAAGCAATTAGGTTTCGGCCACTATGGAAAATAGGGTTTTCGAACTTTTTCTTCGATCTAAATCAATTCACAAGGTAGTTTTAGGGTAAAACTAAGGCAAAGAAATTGTCGGAACAATTTTCGGACAATCGGGTCGAAATACGACTATCTAGGGGCATTTTGGTCCAAAATAAAGGCTCAAAACTTCAAAGTTATCAGTTCGGAAAACAAATTTGACAGCATTGATCCTCATGACATCCGTGACAACAAATCCTAAAGGCACGAAGTCAGATTACAGCTTTTCGACAATAAAGTTTCGAAATGTGCGACTAATGGGGTTTTGAATCAATTTTTCAGATCTTGGACAACTGAATCGCAATCGGCGATTACTAACAGAGGTTTTAGACTCATGGGAACATAAGGAACATAACCCAACCAAGAAATCAAGGAAATCGGACAATTTTAGAAAAAGCTCAAAACTGTGAGCACAGAAACGACTTCAGAAACGCAACAGAAACAGTAAACAGAGGTAGGATTCATGCTAGTTACCTCAATACCTAGAAGTAAGGACGAACTGCACGAAGATTGGTCAAGTTTTCGCGAAAATTTCTCCTCTCCTCCTCTCTCCTTGCTCGCGGCCTTGAATGGGTGAGAATGAAGAGATTTTGCTTTTTCGAGCTATTTATAGGCAGGTGAAATCGCGGGAAAATGAAAATTTCGCGATTCCGATTTTTGCAGCACGTCCACCGAGGAATTCTAAGAGAGATTCTGGCGTCAGAATTCCAGAACTCAAAACAATTATCTATGATTTGGGAAAGACGATATCTAAAATCCCAAAGGCGGTGTAAGTTAATCTGTCCCGTTAAACTACTTTTTGCTGTGATACTCAGACGACAAAACTTCCTTCTGAAGAAAGATTGGAAATGTCGAAACAAATCTGGCAACGCGGACGGAAACTTCGTTAGAAGTCCCGAATAGAAAAAGTCTTCATCCATCGCTCGAATCTAGGGTTTCGAAGCAAGGAAATTAGCGTCGTCGGACTTCCGAAAAGTGAATACTATCGTGCGTACAGTCTAGAGTTCCGAAATGAAACGCTGGTCGAAGGAAAAATAAAGAAAATCTTTAAATTTTCCAAGGATTCGAAATCTCACTTAAAACGTTGCTCTAAAGCGAAATTAGCCTATTCTGGACACGCTTGCCATAAGGCGGGTGTGCAGACGACTCGCTCTAATTCCTAAAATGACTACGCAACATTCCTCAAGCAATTCCTGAACTTTCTTCTTCATTAATCTTTCTCAAATATCAAACTCCTGTCACGCTTACACTGATTCTACGCGTGAGTCGGAAATTAGCTTGTTCTGAAAATCCAGGTCTTACAGTACATGTGAGAGCTTGTGGGTTGGGCGAGTCCCTCACAAGCATGGGACCCGCCGCAGATACTGGTAACATTGGAAATAAAGACTCCGGATCGAACTCGGGCGGGCTCTCATACAAGGGAAAGATCGCCTAGGAAGGACAGTCTTGGCAAGGCAGAGAGAGTTGCCCGCCCAGGAGCTGGATTTGGGCTTATTTACCTTCTTGTATATGGAATGGGGCCTTGGGTGTGAGACCCAATTCCCTAGGTTCCTTAGGATCATGGCTCCACCCATTATAAAAGGGGGGGTCCTCCATTGTACTCACTAGCTTTTACTCATTAATGATATAATACACATTTATTTCATCATTTTTCCTTATTTGTGCACCCACTAGGGTTTGCTAGAATAATCTCTTAGATCTGGTAGACCTCTAGTACGGAA
The DNA here is from genome assembly GCF_012489685.1 of Lotus japonicus. Taxonomy (NCBI): domain Eukaryota; kingdom Viridiplantae; phylum Streptophyta; class Magnoliopsida; order Fabales; family Fabaceae; genus Lotus; species Lotus japonicus. Next base: position 36,937,892 of record NC_080045.1, on the reverse strand, counting down.
TAGCTTGTATCCGGATTAATATATCTTCTAGTCCTACCCCACCCATTGAGTATAGGACATCACCTACCCCTAAGAGGATCGGACCTTGTATTATCACCATGGCCTGTACTAGGGATTCCAGGGTGTATAGTGTGTACAGAGTAACAGAGGCATGTTTTCTCGAGGAAATTCATCTAGAGAACAAGTTAGGATTCCCACCCTGGTAGAGAAAAGCAACAATGATATAGAGGAAGATCCCGAGGAGGCGACAAGAAATCCAGATGGAGGAGATGACTCAGTTTTGTTATTTGTGATGTTAATCTATGTTTTGTATGAATTTAGTCAGCTTTATATATTTATGGTTTTTCACTACTATGATCATATGACTTAATGAGTCGTTGACGTTTTGTGATAGGTTTGATTTAGCTATCCCCTCATGATGTTGTAGACTTACGGCTTGTTTGATAACAATTTTGAAAACTATATTTAGAAACTATTTTTCAAGAAAAAAACTGTTTGAATGCGATGTTTTCCAACATTAAAAAAACTATAATTTTTCAATAAAACATCGTTTAGGTGTTTTGGTAGGTGGTCGTTAGGGTGCAAGTGCACCCTAGGTCTTGCACCATGCAATACCAAAAAATACCTGCTATAATAGGTATATGTGACCGGTTTTAATAAAAAATAAATATTAAATGATTTAGTTAGTACCAGTTTTACCCTTACTACATGGGTTGACCCAATTGAATATTTCCATTACTGCTACCAGATGTCATTTACTTTACTAAAACCATTTCCACCGTGAACACAAGCCAAAATCCCTTCTTTCTTCAGTGAAATGAGTTGAGTTGAACCACATCTAAGGTTCTAAGATTTCGTTCATTTGCCATTCGAAATCAGATATATTCCTCGTCATGTCTACCACCACGAGTGGGTGATATCGTTCTAAGATTCTAAGATTTAAATGTGAGTAGTTCTCTTGGATCTAGTTTGCTTATTTGTGGGTAGTTGCAGACTGGTCAAGTTCATGTGTCTCTGCTGCAAACTCATCTGATGCTTCCCGTGGATCTGCTCCCCATCATTTTGCATCCCTTGGATTTCGGCCTTGTGAATCTCAAGAGCTATCTAAGGTCAGATCCGAAACTTTCTGGAATTACTTTTGGACAGTGGCGGATCCAGGACCCCGGAGTCAGGGGGTTCACACATTTCAAATGAAATTGAAAGTTTTTTTTTGGGAAGCAAATTTGTACTATAGAGGTACTAGGGATACCTCAACCTATGGTAATTACAAGGAACATGAACAAGAAAAAGAAAAGAGAGGTCCAAGGTAGTGGCGGATCCAGGACCCCGGGGTTCACATTTTTCAAATGAAATTGAAAGTCTTTTTTTTTTGTAAGCAAATTTGTACTATAGAGGTACTAGGGATACCTCAACCTATGGTAATTACAAGGAACATGAACAAGAAAAAGAAAAGAGAGGTCCAAGGGACACAGTACAAAGACAAAGGCAAGAATAGACAGGAATGCAAGGCTTAGGAACGCCTACTTATGAGCCTACCAGCCTTTAACTTCCTATGTCACTACAAAACCCAATAACCTTGTAATCATAATTGATCCAACTAGCTGCTATCAAAATCATGTCTCTAGCAATCCTCTGGGGTACATCAGCAGCGAAACAAGGCCAATATCAAGAGTAGGAGAGCCAAAGTTTCAGAGAGAACTTTAGCTTTTAGAGCCCCAATTATGAAATTGAAAGTGAACACTAAGCACAAGTTATTTAACAATTTCCCATTGAAAGTGAACACTAAGCACAAAACAGAAATTGCAATTTCCCTCTGATCTTAACACCAAATCAAAATCAAACAAATTGATGAAACTTCTAATTCACTAGTTGTTTTTTAGAAAGCTGAGTTTATTTCAACAAAAGAGAAAGATACAATCAAAGCAAAAGGCCAGTAAATTTCAAGAGTCCCCTTGCATAGAAAAGCAAACACAGAACAGTAGAGAAAAGAGAAAAAAGCTACTACAGACAACTACAACTACTACAAACTCAAAAAAAAGAAAAAGAAAAGGAACATAGCAGTTGCGGGCAAGGAGCAAAAGCAGACACTTGTAGCTACAGCAGGAGAGTATTAACGAGCCAGGATCCTTGCTACTAGAGGAAAAGAAACAAACCCCAATTCACGGCTGGGCTGAAATGCTACTGTAGCGCTACCCCAAAGCCAAAGCAAACAACACAACAACGTCCATGAACCATGTCCAAAGCAGGGGGAGGAATTCAGATAGAGGTACAGATCATGACATGAGGAAAGCTTGATGAAACTAATTGTGATATGAGAATCAAACAATGGATTCCAAATTTGGGGAAATTTTGGGAAAATGGCAAATGGGTACTCACCAAAAATCAAGGGTGTGTGGTGGACTCACTGGACTGGTAACCCACTGGTGGTGCTGTGGTGGTGGCCGGTGGTGCACTGGTGGCTTAGCGGTGTGGTGTCGTGGCGGTGGCTGGTGTGTGTGTGCGCTTGACCTAGCGAGAGCAAGAGGATGAGGGATTGAGGGCCCGAGTAAGAAGTGTGTGTGTTAGGGAGAGAGAAAGGGTCTTTGGTGCAAATTGAAATTTTCAGGGGGTTCAAAAAAATAATAATACAGGGGTGTATGTGGAGTTTTCTCTTTTTTCAGATGAACCCCCTCAGCCTAATGTGGGTCCACCCCTGCTTTTGGATTCTATACAACAATATTTTGTATTTGATTTGTATTAACTTTGCATTTAAAATAAACTACAATTTACATTTGAATTGTAGGAGCGAAGATTTACCGGAGTTAGTGGATTGTATTCTAAACCCAAAAAATCACCTACAGTAGCAGTATAATAGGGTTGAGATGAATGAGTCAAATACTAATGAAAGCACCTTGGTTCAGGTATGAATATTGAGTTTAAAGTTTATAATTATGGCAATGTTGAAAATTTTGAGCTTATTGAATTACTGATGAAAGCACATTGTGTGGGTATGTGTTTGAAAGTTACTTTTAGATTCGATTCAATAATGTCATTGGTGAGGGGAAAACAATTTATTGTATGTTTTCTAATATACTCACACCATATTATATTTTGATTATGAATTACAGTATGAAGGGATTGGAAGAGTTATCCTTTTTTGTTGAAGATGAATGTTTAGATTCTAGGAATGGGTACTATGGAAGATGAAGATGATGAGTTGAAATATTTCGGTGAAGATGTTGAACACGGTGACGAAAGTCGTGCTGGTTATATTGTTGATGATCAGTGATGTGATAGCAATGATGAAACTACTGAGGGTAATGATGCCACTGATAGCATTCCAATAGATTGCGTAGGAGATATTTGTACCATTGATTTGGAGTCATTTTTTCCAGAGCAAATATCTATTGATTTATGAATCTAGATGTTGCATACTTGTTCTACGTCCATTATGCCAGGACCAATGGGTTTTGTGTCCGAAAATACAATATTATAAAAAGTCAGAAAACCGGGGACATATTGCAGCAAGAATTTGTTTGTAACATGAATGGTAGACGTGAAGGAAGGGGGTTGACATTGGAGCAATGGAAACGAGAGCCTAAGCAAGAAATTAGATGCGGTTGTAAGGCTAACTTCAGTGTTCATGTTGACATTATAAGTGGCCGATGGTATTGTACTTACTTTACAGATATTCACAATCATGAGCTATTTGATGATGTCGAGTGTGGAATGCAGGCACCTTATAGGAAGATGAGTTTGAGTGATATAGCTCAGATGAATAGCTACAGAGATGCTGGGACTGGGGTTCCTCATATTTTCCGTGCAATTGTGAATCAATGTGGAGGAGTTGTTAAAATGTCGTACAGTAAAAAGAGCATGCACAACCAGATTAGTTGGCAAAGGTGGATGCTTGAAAATGATTGTGACGGCAATGCAATTCTTGGTTGAGTTGGATTCAAAGGATGAAAACTTTTATTGTGAGCACATTGCGGATCAGGATAATAGACTGAAAAATCTGTTTTGGAGTGATGACATTGGTCGGTTGAGCTACCAGGTATATGGTGATGTGTTGGCATTTGATGTCACATATGAGGAAAATAAGTACTTGCTGTCAATAGTTGTGTTCTCAGGTGTAAACAATCATAATCGAACAACCGTTTTTGCTATTGCGGTGGTTACAAATGAAACTGAGGAATCTTATGTGTGGTTGTTGGAACAATTCTTGGCAGCAATGAATGGTAGAGAACTTGTTGCTGTTATTACAGATGGTCACCCACTCAATGAGGAATGCAATTAGGAGGGTGTTCCCGAATGCTTACCATCGACTTTGTGCGTAGCATCTACTTCAAAATGCGAACAGAAATATTCTAAACCCTTTGTTAACTCAACGCTTTAAGAATTGCATGTTTGGTGACTATGATGTGGACAAATTTTAGAGAAAGTGAGATAAATTGGTTTTGAAGCTTGGTTTGGAAGACAACTCTAGGGTTCAAGAAACATACGAAAAGAGACAAATGTGGGCATCGAATAATTTGCGGGGAAATTTTTTTGGTGGATTTAGGACCACATCTAGATGTGAGGGTTTTCACTCTGAGTTAGGCAAATATGTTTATTCCCGACAAAACTTGACAGACTTCTTACAACAGTTGACTACCTGTGTGAAGCATATGCGATATAGAGAGCTGAATGATGATTGTCGTTCTATACATGGAGTGCTTGTACCCTTAACCAAATTAAAATCATTGGAAATTTCAACTACAAAACACCTTACTGAAAATGTGTGTCGTTTATTTTGTCCTGTTTTGCATCATGCTCCGTTGCTGAAAATTGTAGACTGCAAGGATGCTTTGACGTGCTCAATTTATACTGTGGCTAAGCCAAGTTTTTGGGCCAAGGAGTGGCATATTTCTTTTTATCCGGATAGCAAAGACCTGAAATGTTCTTGTATGAAGATGGAGTCACGGGGCTTACCATGTGAGCACATAGTGGTTGTGTTAGCGCATTTAAGAATGGAAGAGTTACCTGAATGCATTATTTTGAAAAGATGGACCAAGGGTGCAAGAGATGGGTTATATAGTGGTAAAGATTTTCTGAATGATGGTTGGGATTCTCCAAAAAGCAGTAGATGTGGAGCATTGATGGATCTATATAGGGTCCTTGCTGATTTGAATTATGATAATGTGGTTGATTTCAATGATGCAAGAGGAAAGGCCATTGAGCTAATTGAGCAAAGTAAGGCGAAGAAATCATGTTAAAGGGGAGCTAGAGCCAAAGTGCTATTTTAAATTTAAAGGATCCTTTGCATTTTAGTAGGAAAGGTCGTGGTGGAAAAAACAAATCATGTTCGGGGTTGAGGGCGAAACGTACAATCAATTGTTTGATATGCAAGGAAGTTGGCCATAACAACCAAACCTGTAGTGTATCACAAGATAGTCAAAAAGGCATGAAACATTGGTCTTAGTAATGTATCTGCTTAGACCCTGAGCCATAGATGAGGAAGAGAAATAAATCCTAGACTTACAATTAACAGTTACCCATATCAAAATATATGAATCAACATGTTCAAGGAAAGACATATGTTTGCAGTGTTACAAAGTATGGGTCATGTTAGCTTCAGAAAATTTAACTCGCGACACGCGGGCCACAGAATAAATGTACATCTAAGTCATAAGTGGATTGTAATTAGTTACAACATCTTAAAAAATAATCAATAACTGCTGCACCACAAAAAATATAGGAAAGTATTTTTCCCCTCCAGTCTAGCCAGCACTTGGCTTCACCATTTTCCAGAAGTTGTCCACCTTTCCTTCAAGCTCTTTCCAACATTCATTGTGCACTCCACGTACCAAGTTAACAACAATCTTCATCCTTGATGCTTTCTCGTTCAACTGGGGACACAATAATAGAGTTGGTAACACATTTAAAGCAAAAAAACAAATGTAGTTTTAATTTATTGGCATCACCTTGGTTTTGCAGTTTGGTGGAATGAAGACCCATATAGGTGAGTTGTACATATAAGACCCTCCAGCATCTACTATCACTTCCACCACTTCCCAATTTTCTAAGTCCACTTTTCCATTGCTTTCCATGGACGAGAAATTGTCCAAACCCAATAAGCCTTGGATCATCTCACGCTGCTCCAAAAGTAAGAATGTATTTAATTGAAATATTAAATTAATATCATAAGTTAACAACAAAGAATGAATATTCAGTTCATGAATACGTACTATTTGTCTCATGGAGAATTGCTTGTAGAACAATAAATTTTCATCCAGGAAGGAGTCAAAGTGGTAAACTTGACGCTCTGATAGTGCAATTACCATTAGATAGTAATGATCATATCCCGCATTGATTGAGACATATATCTAAAAAAAATATAAAAGGTTAGTTATTACAATGTTATTCAATTCAACAGACTGCATTAAATATATAATCCTCACATATTTCAGTTGGACATAGGGGTGCAACCAATCCTCTGAATAGGTTTGCATAATCTCCTACGTTTTGCGTCCCATTCCGACATCCCACAGGGTAGATAGTAAGTTTGTTAACGAATCTGGAAAAAAAATAAACTTATAACTATTAGAATACCGATGAAGTACTTATTGCAAATGAGGGTGGCAAGCTCCAAGTTGTTTGAGGTCTTGTATTCATTTTGATCCAATTCATTTTAGCAGACATGACTGTGATAAGCTGTCAACATTTTTAAATAAGAGCTTAATTAGGTTGCGGTTAATATCAAGAAATGATTCAATTAATTAGTTGCTTTTAAGAGTACCTCAGGTTCAACAACCCTCTCAGGATTGAGGCAGTCAAAGTCATTCACTGTGACTGATATCTTTCTAATCTTGAAGATTGTCTCACTGAACAAGTTACAAGCACATACTTGATTAGTAAATTCAAAGTGGTATGTATGAGATGAAAATATGCAACCACATATTAAACTAAAATCACAAAATGTATATATAAATCATGCAAGTTTATGTCTGGGTGGTATCTGGATTGAAAATGTATGTCACTAAGTGCAACTTAGTGGGTGTGAGCTTCATATTTACTGACGGTGTGAATTTGGTTTTGATTAACTGCATCATAAAAATTTTGAGTGAGCACAATTTATGCCATTTGAATTTAACACATATGTCTAAGTTACTTACATTTTTCACTAATGATTCTTTTCTTTAAGAGTTTGTGGTGTGAACTGCTTTTAAATTTTCTTTTAGCAATCCTGGTTGTTTGGGAACTAAGTTAGAAGCACTTCCCTTTAGTTTTCAAGTCTGGAAATTTGGCTCTAGTTTTGGACGCTTCGGTTCTGCAGTGTAAGACAACCTTTTTCTAGCTAAGGAATGACGACCTTCAGATGGTGCATGAATGGGTCAATTTGGGTTTAGTACCTCGTTCTGCAGTAGAATAGCTTCATCGATTCTATTAATCTTTGTTAGCATGAGCTTGGACATTTTCCCCCCATCACGCACATGTTTAGCGATTGTCTGTTCATACACAAGTGCACAACCAAACTGGTTAGGAATAACAAGAGGTGCATAAGCAAGGTAACTCTCTAACAAGATACAAGAAAAGAACTGTTTCAAGACATAACTGTTGACAAATATTTAAATTAGGTATATGGTGCTCTACAATAGACTCTTGATCTATTTGGCATTTATTATGAACATGTTATGGGTCGGTTTCAATAGTGCTTTAACTGACATTGTATTCATGTTTTTTTGGTATCTACATGAAGGAACCATGATCTAGAATATGTGACCACATCCATTTCAACATGAATGCAGCAAAAAAAAAGGCTACAAATTTGGTCTGAATATTACAATCCAAAAATCAAGTAATATGGAAAAATAATGCTCTTAGATAGTTGTAAAAATCAAACCGCAACATTTTCTGACAGAAGTTGGAGTGTTTGAATGATGCCTTCTATGTAGGGGTGTTTGCGGTTCAGTTTGGACCGGTTTTAGGTAAAACAAAAAACCGATCCAATCAAAATTCATTGGTTCGGTTTTGATCGATTGTTAGCAAAAAAAAATTCCAAATCCGAACCGATCTGATGATGAACGGTTTGAATCGGTTCGGTTCATCGGTTTCACAACTTCTATTTTTTTGTGGTAAATATCAATTCCACAACTTTAAATATATAGAAAACACATATGATTCACAACTTAACAAGGCATAAAAATGGAAAATCAATAACTCAATCATAGCTTAATCACAAATCCATAATTCATAATCAACAACCTAAATACTTACCAATGTAGAAATGTTTAAAGTAGTGTCTAATATTAGCACCATTACAAATTAATAATAGAAAACAAAAACATAATAAGTCTAACAAACATAAAAAGTCCTACATAAATAATATTTCATCAGAACATTTCTTTAATAAATACACACACACACACACATATATTTAAATATTTTATTAATAAATATATATCATCGGTTTGGTTCATCAGTTCATTGATTTTTAAATTTTCAAACCGTGAACCGAACCAATCTTCATTGGTTTTTATCGGTTTGGATCGATTTTAACCGAATAACAAAAAAAAATCAATCCAATTACTTTGGTTCGGTTCGGTTCGGTTCGTCGGTTTCATCGGATCGATCCGATGAACACCCCTACTTCTATGTTGGTCACGGCTGATGGTATCCCCTAAAAACACAATAAGTTCAGCCAATCATTGATGAGTTACTACATACAATTGTACAATGAAAGTAAAGTTTTGATGTTAGTTCAGAACTTGGTTAACCTCCTTATGAGTCCCATGAGATGGAGAAGACTCTTTATGAGTACCACTCAATCCTTCTTTGATCAAAACAAATACAAACATATAAACCTTAGTTATTGTTGAAGACACCAAGTATCATCTCCAATAGGTTTCTACTTGGAATGTTGTTTCTTACGCACTATTAGTTTTATCAGCTGTTGATTCCGGATCTTGAACCATCTTCACATCATCCATGTTTGTGAGTAAGCTTTGTGAGGATGTGTATAACCGCAATCAAAAGTTTGCAAGTATGTTCAGCTTTGACACCAACCCTTGCCCATGAAGACACACACCAAGTAACAAAGAGGAATGATATTGATATTTTAATATTATATTCCATAACAGGTTGGGCAAAGTTGTGTCATGTCACACGTTTCCTATTTTTCCAATTACCTCAGATCAGACCATGTATCTACGATACTAGATTTTAGCCAAATTGATGAAAGATTTAGTATAGTTGTGGATGAAGGATTGAAGCTTCCTTACAGATGGTCTAGTCGTTTACGAAATAGTGATCATATTGGTTAGTAGAACATGATTTTTCACATACAACAAAGGGACTTAATTTTTTTATACTGCTTTTACAATTGTGAGTTGATTGGTCCGGTTAGAGTATTTGGTATAGAAATAATTTGTGTGTTGTAATGGATAGCTCACTTTATCCCTTAATTGTGAGGTTGAGGTTCGATTTTCATTCATGGGAATCTATCGGAAAGAGTGGTGTGGAGTGCATATTTTGGATAATAAATGTAAGTGTCATTTCTAAATTCTGCTAGGAAATAATGTCAACTAATACAAACATTTATAAATATATAGGAAATAAGGTTGAGTGATACATACATTTCTAAATATATAGCACTACTAGTGTATTACAACAAATGAATTTATTTGATTAGGCAACATGATCCTTTAATTTTTTTCTATACACAATATATCTTGACCAAGAACAACATTGCCAACCTTCAGTTCTAAGTTTTATGTGATTGTAATGTGATAGCAGCTTCTCCTAAGGTATCATATGTTTCAAATACTGAATCCTTGATGAAGAAGTTGATATAGTTTTATGCGCTTGTAATGTGATAGCAGCTTCTCCTAAGGTATCATATGTTTCAAATACTGAATCCTTGAATCCATTAACCTGTGCATAACAGTCAATCCATGTGAGGTAAATGTCAGGTCTTCTTCCTTCCAATACCACATAGCACTTGTTGGGGACATCTTCATTCATTCTTTCGTCACAATTTAGATGAGTGGGAGTTTTGGATAGTTTAGTTTTAAAATTTCAAACAGGGTCACATCTGCTAATCTAGGGGGACATTAAAGTATGCCATAAATAAGTAGGTGTGTGAGTTGGTTCTGGAGATGTACAAATTGACATGTAAGTTAAAATTTCAAACAAGGTCACATCTGCTAATCTAAGGGCACATTAAAGTATGCCATTTATTTGCTTCATTTATGTCTAAATTTTAATTTATTTTACAGAATGAAAAGGATTGTGGTCACTTCAAGTGGGCTGACAAAGAGGACAAAGCATATTTGGAGCCTACACTGAGACATTTGGAACTTCAGTTGCTGAAAGTTACTCTGCAGGTAGAAGAAAGCAAAAGAAAGGTTGGGAAATTCGAGAGAAATCTGGTTCAAGAAAGATTCCAAAAAAAAGTTGGTCATGGTGTTAGTTGCGTTGTCCTGCTTAGTGGCAATAGGGATGTTATGTTTTTCACCAAATCTAAGTCATGGTTAGATTGCATGTTGTGTTCTTCTTCGGAAAAGATTTTTTAGGGTGAAGACAACCATCAATTGTGTCACTTTGTTTTATATGTTATAATCTCTTAGGGGTTTCTGTTAGCAAGGCTAGTTTTTTCCCGTTTCTATAAGACAACCAACATGTTTAATGAAAATTTGGTCAGTTTAACTATGTTCAATGTCAGTTTACTTCCTTTAATCAAAAATTAAAAAAAATTTGTAACTTAAGATCATCTAACAACCCTGAAAAGAAGGAACTAAGGTCCATAATCCTTCTCCTCCTACCTATTTAATATCATGATGAATGTTATTTCAGAGTATCTGCAACTTACTAAGGTCCACTTACTAACAAGATTTATTGCCCATCTAACACCCTGAAAAGAAGGAAATAAATTGGTTAAGGGTGCACCAAAATGCTTCCATCGACTCAACTAGCATTGTTACCAAGACAAGGATAGTTCAATTCAAATTGGAATAAACTCAATCTTAGTTTTTGTGGGACATTCATGTCATTTTCAACTGTGTTTGAGACCCACATCCTAGGTTAAGTTGCACAAGTCCAAATATATGTACAACTCCTCCTTGTCTGACATGATCTTCATTCATAACCTTAAAAACGTATCAAGGTTTTCCTCCTCCATTCAACCTGTCATATTTCCACACCTTGAGGCTTGACCACTTAACCAAATAGCAATGTGCGATCCACGTTCGCAGTGTGCTGATGTTAGTGATGTTTATGCTGGAAATCCTACCACCAAACGGTCTTTTAATAGGTATGTAATATTACAAATTTTTCACATACAAATCTTGTATATGTTCCTTTTATCTTTAGTGCCTAATGTCTCACAAAAACCCATTGCTTTTCCATGAAGGGCTAACTTGAAGTTCAAAAACTGGAAACTGCTTTTAATGCTATGACATCAGTTGTTAACGAAGCATTGGTTCATATTAAGGTAAATAATTTTTCTCTACACCAATCACACAATATGTATTCATGTGCTTCCATTATTGACTATATGTATGATAGAGACTAACCTCACGTGTGGACGGTTTGCAAACCATCGTGGGTCAGCTCCAAGAATCTGTTGCTAAGATCACTAAACTGGTGGATCCTAACGGTGTCGGGGTTGAAAAGCTCTCAGAACTTGGTAATAGAAACTCCATCCACTGGCCAAACAGAAAAAACTCAGTTTCCCCCAAACTATTCGACTCGAGGGTGACAAACACTCCTACGTATCGTCGTGCAAGCCCAACACAGGTCAAAGTCACCACGTTTTTAGATTGAGACTAGTAAACTATGGTACAAGCTCATTCTGTGTTTGTTTCCATATACAGGGTCTAATAGCTTCATTCCGCACTGAAGAAGGATGTCACACAGTTATAAAACTGTTCGATAGCCCAAGTCCAACCCATAGGTGTACCAAAATAGCAAAGATGGAAACCACAATTGATGAAACTGAACAAGTCAACGTCAACTCCCCCGATGGGCATGTGTTTCCTGTGGTAAGGGAATTAGTTCAAAATTATGAATTTTTTCATTACAACAACTGTGTAGATTGAGTCAAGTTATTTTCAGATAATTAAACTTTATAAAATGGCCAAGAGTTACTTATCTTATGTCAAATGTGATGATCTAATTTGTTGGCTGTTTAATCACTTAAGCATATGGACTGAGACTATCTTTTCATCGTCAATATTTGCTTACATTGTATCTCAGATTTATCAAACTTTTGTGGTCACCTTTATTTAGTTTTGGTTATAAAAAAATAAATAATTCAGGGAATGTTGACCAACTTCAAACCAACTAAGGCTATGTTATTGCCGAGGTCCAAAGTCAAAGTGGCAGCATATGTATTCCATCCAGAGCTTGAGAATGAGTGCGTATATAAACAACATCGCAAATTTTATTTCATATTCTGCAACTTAATAATAATTAGCTTTATTTACGTTGTGATTAAAACAGCGAAGTACTAGTACGCATGGGAAATAAGATGTTCACTAGAATGGAATTGCAATGCATGTGTCCCAAAAATGAAGTGCAACCAGAGGTTTTGTATTCCCAAACATATTACTCTGACTACAACATATTTTGCTACTAGTAACTGCTTCCATTTACTTTAGTAATTTGTTTCTTGTGAAGATCATCACTCTAATGACCATGAAAACAACTTTCATGCATCATGACAACCCTGCTTCAACCGTGTGGGATTTACCAACATCTTTTGTGGTTAGTTATTACATCAATTATTTACTCCAAATTCATGTTTATTGTAAATTTCATAGCTTTGTAGCTAACTATCAAACTGTGGTGGACTTGTGGAAATAGGAGGATGTCTTCCACGGGTTGAGTATAGAAGAACTAGCTAACACTTATGCTAAAGTTTGGATGCAGCCAACTGAATCCCTAAAATATGTGCGGACCATTTACGTAACCTTAGTACTCAATCTTGTTACCAATTTCCAAAACCTGTTTTGCCAATAATAACCACTACAATGACTAATGTTTAATATATGTTAGGTGTATGTTCCGTTATGTGATGAGGAAGGTCATTGATTTCTTATGGTGATTTCACTACCTGATCAAACAGTGTTCCATCTAGACTCATTCCTTGGGCAGACTGAAAGCATAATTCAAAGGACTCAAATGATATCCACTGTGGTGCAAATTTCTTAAATGTTTGTTAGTTGCTTCAATATGCTCCAAGTTCATTTCTCTAACTATTGTTTTTCTTTTTGTAATTGAAATAGACGGCTGCGATATCTAATGTTGTGCCAAAGAAAAATATTCAAAGTGGATAGTCATAAATGCATCCAAATTCACAACATGGTCAATTAAGCAAGCTGATGGGATTCCAAATACTGGTTCAAGGTATTCAAAGCATGACCTTAAAATGACATGTCTAACATGTCTAGACTAATGACTGTGTAAATGGCCATGTCTAGACTAATGACTGCGTACATAACTTTTGCATATGGCTTCTTTTGGTTCTTATTATGGCAAGCTATAGTATTATTAGAGGAAAGATTGAGTAAAGTTAGACATGGTGTAATGCTAATTTTTATCTAGGACCCTTCCCTTTGCTGTTTTCATTAACTATTTTTATAACGGGTTGGGACACCCATTATGCTCCTTAATTAATTTTGTTTGGCTTATCGTAAAAATTATACAGTAATCACTTTTTATTTAACGACAAGGAGGATTCGGCAGTGTGGGTGTTGTATTGGCTTCAATTGGAAGATGAGTTCAACCATTGGCACAGTGGGTTGGTAAGTACAAACTTCAGAACATTACACTATAGTTATATTCTATTCTTAAATTATATGTTGATGTTCACACATTTATTCACACAGCCGAAATTGAAAACTGTGAGGATGGGGACCACTATGAAATTGGTGATTGGTGTCCACAATGAAGAAAGGAGGGAGATAGAGGAAAAGAGTGCAACGTTTTGGAACGAACATACTAGCAATTAACAAATTCAAGGAATAAAGTATTTTTTGCTCAGTTAACTTGATATTACTCAAAACTTTCTACAAGCGTTAATCTAATCAAGTTAATATATGATACATTTTTATAACTCGACGTGTTCATAATTTTTTATATACATTTTTTAACTCAACCTTTTCGTATGTACACATTTTAATTACTTAAGTATTTACTATGAAATAAAGTTAATTTTTAGTTAGTCCTTAAAATGGGTGGCTTATTCTATGATTGTTTATGAAATAAAGTCAATCAGCCATTCTATGATTGTTTCCTTGTCCATGTATTATACATACTGGTACTGAGATGCACTCAATTTAGGAATTTAGGCAGGAATCAAGCATTATAAAAGCAGGGGAATTCTATACCCATATTTGATACATAAATTGAAAACATTGTAAATAATTAGACAATGAAAACAATATATATACATCCACTAATAATATCAATTGCTAATCACAAAATTATGTTACGAACTATGCCACCTCCGAAGAGCCTCACCAACACGAATTCCATCCTATATTAGATACAGAAATTGAAGTCTTGTGATGAATCGCCCTCGTGATTCAGTTTCAACATCGGGGCTTGGAAAACAAGTACAATGGTCGATCCCATGTTGAAAGCACCTAACTAGGGATCAAATAAAACAAAGAACTACATTATGCCAAATCCATTATAACAGCTCACAGGTGGTTCAACTTCAAGTACCCCCAGATGTCATAATCTAATTAGGCCTCACCTATCTTGCACCGGTGCAAGACCCACAACCTATTGCACCTTATCCTCCACCGTTTTGGTATTTTAGTTTTTAAAACTTAAAATGAGAACTTTTTTCAAAACTGATTTTGAAAACAGGTTGTGACAAACAAGTTTTCAAAAACTGTAATCAAGTACACCCTTACCATCTTAAAACTTTCTTTAGATATGTGTATGATATTGTTGTGTGGCGTGCTCATTCCAAGGAGTCGTATCTTTACCTGTAGGTGTTTGTGCCATGTAGTATGTTGATGTCCATGTAAGACGAGATATATGGATGGTCGTGAGGCGACGAAATATAGGACTAGAAAACAAAAATGTATAAGACGTCTAAGAGAACAAATCATATTTCCGCATGATAACAAGTTCTAGGAAGTCTTGAGTTATGTGTGTTTCAGTGATAGGAAAATGTTTATTGACGTTAGCATGGTTTGTTAAAAAAGAAATAGTTGACTTGCACTTGAGGAGACGATAGGAGTAGTGTGAAAACGTCGTTCCATAGGGCATGTCACAACTAAAACCAATAATTTCATATAATACAACAATAAAAAAATGTACTTAAGTTTGTAAGATCAAGTTTTGATCTAGTAGTACAACTCTATGTTTTGATGATTACAAGTTAACCTTTTGATATGAACAATTGTGGTACTCTAACGTGTTTTTCTGAGTGTGCTATTTACAGGCTCTGACCTCTATTCAATCTCACACAAATCAGAAGCACTGTGCTTAAAGAGTGACCCAAGCAACGCTTTCGCATTCACCATGTTCAGTATGAACAGTGGAAAAGCTTCAGAAGTTCTGAAGCTATGCAAACTCTGATGTGGACTCAGTCACTAGAAGCTCTGAAGATCCAGAAGTTCTGATAACCAAGAAACACTGAAGGTTCAGATGTTCTGATGGTGTAGAAGACTCTGAAGTTGCAGAAGCTGATTAGTGAAATTCTGAAGTCCGGAAGCAAGAAACTCTGAAGGCCATGTTCTTCCCTCTGAGTTCAGAATCAGAAGATACAATGGTCAGAGGATCTGTGCTTTCCCTCTGACTCTGATCAACCGGCTTCACAAGTTCCAATATGAAGCATTCCCCTGATCAGAAGTCCCCTAGGTTTAAAGGTCGCGTCGCTATCCAAGTACAAAAGCAACTGTACCTTCCTGACGACCTACCTAACAGTCTCAGACACAGCAGAAGCTGGATTTTCCAGAACTGCCCTCCAACGGTAGCATTTCCCATGCAACGCTCAACCCTAATCCTTGGAGTATATAAGAGGTTGAAGACTGAAAGAAACGGCTAGAAGCATTCACATACGCGCAAGACAATCTTAAATTCTTCTAAGTTTTCTTTCATCTGAAATTCATTGAGTTTACTATTAGCTTTTTAGAAGCAAATCTCTTGAAAACAATTCTTTGATAAACAGTTTGTTTAGTTCCTTTAGGAGATCAAGGTTGATCGGATCCTAGAGAAGACTAAGAGAGTGAATCTTAGTGTGAGCTAAGTCAGTGTAATTGTTAGTCACTTATAGGTTTCAAGTGCAGTTGTAACTCTTACCTGATTAGTGGATTGCCTTCATTCTAAGAAGGAAGAAATCACCTTAACGGGTGGACTGGAGTAGCTTGAGTGATTTATCAAGTGAACCAGGATAAAATCCTTGTGTGCTTTTCTATCTCTTATCTTTAGCACTTAAGTTCTCGAAAGATTTGTCAAAATCTTTAAGGTGGAAGTTTTATACTGAAAACGTTATTTAAACCCCCCCTTTCTACCGTTTTTCATACCTTCAATTGGTATCAGAGCGCAAGTTCTGATTACCACACCTAACAGTGTTCAGTGATCCGGGCCGGTGTGAAAAACAATGGCTGCCACCACCAGTGAAACTCAAAGAGATGGTTACAATGCAAAGCCTCCTATGTTCGACGGTCAAAGGTTCGAATATTGGAAAGATAGACTGGAAAGTTTCTTTCTGGGTTTCGATGCAGATCTCTGGGATATTATTGTGGATGGCTACGAGCGTCCAGTCGATGCAGATGGCAAGAAGATCCCAAGGTCAGAGATGACTGCAGATCAAAAGAAGCTGTACTCACAACATCACAAAGCAAGAGCAATTCTTCTAAGTGCTATTTCCTATGAAGAGTACCAGAAGATTACAGATCGTGAGTTTGCGAAAGGCATTTTCGAATCTCTGAAGATGTCTCATGAAGGAAACAAGAAAGTTAAAGAATCAAAGGCATTGTCTTTGATCCAAAAGTATGAATCCTTCATCATGGAGCCAAATGAGTCCATTGAAGAAATGTTCTCCAGATTTCAGTTGCTTGTAGCTGGCATACGACCTCTCAACAAGAGCTACACAACAAAAGATCATGTCATAAGGGTCATCAGGTGTCTTCCTGAAAGTTGGATGCCTTTAGTGACTTCAATAGAGCTCACGAGAGACGTTGAGAATATGAGTTTAGAAGAACTCATCAGCATTTTGAAATGCCATGAGCTGAAGCGCTCAGAGATGCAAGATCTGAGGAAAAAGTCCATAGCCTTGAAATCCAAATCTGAAATTCAGGTTCCCTCTAATACGATTGTCCTACACGATGCTGGGACAAGAGGTTCGACAATCTCTTAACAATAAACAAAACTTAACAACAAAACAATAACACTCAGAAGTTGTTAACCCAGTTCAGTGAAAACTTTCACCTACGTCTGGAGGGTTTGCACCCAAAGAAAGGAAATCCACTATCTCAAGATTCAGGAATTACAGACACTCATGAACACCTCAGTTCATAGTTCACTTCCTAATCTACCCAGTTTATTTCTACTTAGAATCTCAACCTAAGTATGAGAGCCCCTCTCACTTTCTCTCAATCACTGCCACAGTGATTGGTAAACACAATGAACAATCAGAGTTTGAATGTAATCAAACAACACAGAACCCTTCTTTGCTTTATAGAATCAGTGAGCAAAGAGGATTCACAAATAACAAAGAACGAAGCACACTAACAAATCCTAAAACACACGATCTCTCTCTATCAGCTTCGGTAGACTTCACGTTTTAGGTCTTCATCCTTTTATAGACTTCAGCAGCGGTAGCATGGGCTTTAGGGTTAGCACGGGCTGAAGAAACAGATTCCAATAACAGCAATTTGAAAACGCAATCTTGATAGATTCGGTTTCTTACTGCACAAGTAAAGATAGAAATCAATCTTTTAACAAAGATTGTTTCAACAAATAACAACCCAACAACTAAAACCCTTCTGAGATAGTTACTTGCTCCTCAAGTAACTCAAAACATATCTTCAACAAATCTTCAGAAGGCCCATAACAGAAACACAAGCTGAGGACTGATGTCCTAGCCTCACGAGGTCAGATGCCACGACATCTGCTTCGACAATCAGTTGTTTTGACAAAATGCAAGGCAACATGTTCCAACAATCTCCCCCTTTGTCAAATTTTGTCTAAAACAACTCACAATCAGAGAGGATAAAAACTAGAGAAAAAAACTCTCCCCCTTAGTCAGAACTCCCCCTCAAACAAACGCATCTACACAACCAACTACCATACTTCAGAAGACATAGTCGGAACAACCACTTAGCAGCACAAACACAAAACCAAAGGTACAATCAGCCTTAGCACATGATAACATCAAAATGGATCAGTTTGAACATCATCGTATCAGAAATACTACCATCAGAAGTACTGCTCATCAGAGGCAACATTTCAGAAACAAACATAGCCATCGTCTTGAACTTGTCTTCAGACCAGAGCTAACACTATCAGAACACACATAGCATAGTAGAAACAGAAGCAACTTCTCACAACTTCTGAGAACATGAACATCTGAACCAAAACAACCTTCTGATCTGCGAACATCTGAACAAAAACAACTTCTGATCTGCGAACATCTGAACAAAACAAACTTCTGAACAAAAACAAACTTCTGATCTAAAACATCTTCTGATCTAAAACATCTTCTGAACTAAAACATCTTCTGAACTAAAACATCTTCTGATCTGCGAACATCTGAACAGAACAAACTTCTGAACAAAAACAAACTTCTGATCTAAAACATCTTCTGAACTAAAACATCTTCTGAACTGAAACATCTGAACAGAACCAACTTCTGAACCTCAAACTTCTCAAAAACAAATTTCTTCTGATCTGAAACTTAAAACTACTCCCCCTTTTTAGCACAAATTTGCAAAGGGTGCATCCAAAACAAAAGACAAGATCAAAATCAAAGCAAACTATGCTTCAGAACCGGACTTTTCCTTGGAACCTTCGGCACTTCTCTCTGTACTTGCTTCAGATCCTTCCTCCTCGTCGCTTTGTTCAACATCTTGACGTTCTTCTTCTTGTAACTTGAGTAGCAACGCATCAACTTTGAGCTTCCTGGCAGTACTCACCCGGATTGTTTCTTGTAAAGCCTTGGAGACTTCCAGTAATTCAGCAATTATGGCCTTAGTGTCAGATGTAGTCACAGTAGGCGCAGATGTTTTGCTAGTTGGTAAGGCAATGTCGAGAACATGTGGGTCCATAAACAAACGTTGATCCAAAGTGATTGGAACACCACAAGACATAGACACATCATCAGCTCTGAGAATCTGAGGATGTTGCTTCAGAATGATCTCAGTAAGAAGTGATGGAAACGAAACAGGCAGCTTCACAGCACAAGTATCAGCATGCTTCAATGTCTGCTCAAACACAAAAGTTCCAAAATCAAAATCAATAGACTTGCCTATCCGATAGATTAATTTGGCAAGCGTTGCAGAAACTCCAGAAGTATGCTGAGTAGGAACCCAATTCACAGCACCAATCCTGTTAAGAATAGCATACTTCACACTCAGATTTCCAGTAGAGAGCAGCTTCTTGCTAGGCCACTTCTTCACATAACCAGCGCTAAGTTCCTTGGCCACAACATCCATGGACACTTCTTCATCAACAAAGGCAATAGCACTTCTGCCAAGTGCTTGATTGATCACAACAGGTGAGAACACAACACATTCAGCTCTCACATAGACTTTCCTGAATTCTGCACTATCAGGACGTCCCACATCAACAGAGAGATTTACCAAGAACTCTCTCACAAGCCTCTCATAGCACCTACCAACATTCTGAATAGTCTTCATCAGACCTGCTTTCTCAATAAGTGCAATAACATCTCTACATTCAAGAACATCAGAACCAACATCCCTTTCCTTGGCCATTCTTCTCTTGCAAACAAACTTCCACTTCTGAACATTCTCTTCTAAGTGAAAAGACACTCTATCAATAGGAACGGCAGGAACATTCTGAGGAATACGCTTACCAGAAAACTTCTTTTTCTCAGAAGATCGAATGTTCTGAACACCGACTTCAACATCTGATTCAGAGTCTTCAACGTCAACTGGAGTCTTCCTCTTCTTCTTCTCAGTGGGAGTCTTGTCTTCCTTTTGCTTTCCCTTACTCTTCACACTAGCCTGTCGGGACTTGTAGGTTATAGGTGAAGACTTGGATTTCTTTGATAGAGTAGGAGTGACTTCAGGAGAAGAAACCCTTCTTTTCTTCTTCATCCTCGCAGCAACACTATCAGCAAAGGACTCAGTCAGAGGAACATCATCAGAAGCATCATCAGAGATGTTCTGAACAGAGGCTGGAGCCTGGTTTGGCTCTTCAGAATTGGTACCCTCAGAGTTACCATTCTTTGGATCAGCATCCTTTGAAGAGGATGACACAGAGATGTCTGGCTGGGCAGCATTGCCTGAATCTTCATGAGAAGTGGAATCCTTTCCAGAATTTTCTTGAGCAGAACTTTCCGTAGACCTGGATGTCTCAACATTAGGTACAACATCAGGCACAGTAGAATCTTCATCATTGATCTCCTCTTCGTTAGGAACAATTGGGGCTTTGCTGTTCTTGACCTGTGATTCGTAGACCTTACACGTTGGGTTTTTTGATCGCATCTTCTTGAAGACTTTCTTGGACACAGAAGATGGTTGAGAAGTATCACTCTTCAAACCCATACACTTGACTCCTTTTGCAGTTCTCTCAATCTTAGCCTTGACAGATTCCTTCCTTCCTGAGCTTTGAGACATGATGAATCGAGAGTAAATACAAACAGAGTACAGAACAATGAGCACAACTTTCAGATGAACGATGATAAGTCTTGAAAAAGATAGATGCACAAGCGGTTGAGAGAACACAATTTGACCGTTGAAGGTAGTTATAGGATAAGCGAACCATGAAGTAACCTTCTCTCTGCTGATGTCACAACGGCAGTTAATGATGAACAAAAATAAACTAGCCGTTGACACATATGGACACGCTAATTGCTATGCATCAAAAAGGCAAATCCCTAGATTTCCTCTTAATTTTTCAAATGTAAGTGCATCAAGGGGTTTTGTGAAAATATCATCCAATTGCTTGTCAGTTGTAACATGCTCCAAGTTGACAATTTTATCCTCCACCAAGTCTCTAATGAAATGATGTCTAATGTCAATATGCTTGGTCCTGCTATGCTGTATGGGATTCTTGGAAATATTGATTGCACTGAGATTGTCGCAGTACAATGTCATGACATCCTGCTCAACATCATACTCTTTCAACATTTGCTTCATCCACATGAGTTGAGTACAACTACTTCCGGCTGCAATATACTCTGCTTCAGCTGTAGACAATGAGACACAGTTCTGCTTCTTGCTAAACCATGAAATCAAATTATTCCCTAGGAAGAAACATCCACCAGATGTGCTTTTTCTATCATCTGCACTGCCTGCCCAATCGGCATCACAGAAACCAACTAACGAAGAATTTGTATCATGAGTATAGAGAATACCATAGTCACTCGTGCCATTGATGTACTTGATAATTCTCTTGACTTGTAGCAGATGACTAGCCTTAGGAGCTGCTTGAAATCTTGCACATACACCAACTGCAAAGGTGATATCTGGTCTGCTAGCAGTGAGATACAACAAGCTTCCAATCATGCTTCTATAAAGACTTTGATCAACATCTTCTCCTTGCTCATCTTTGGACATCTTGATGTGTGTAGCAGCAGGAGTTCTCTTGTGACCAGCCTTTTCAAGACCAAATTTCTTGACTAGGCCTTTAGCATACTTACTCTGAGATATGAACATAGAATCCTCCATTTGTTTGACTTGTAGTCCTAGAAAATAGTGCAATTCACCATCTAGGCTCATCTCAAATTCAGATTTCATTTGTCGGACGAAATGCTCCACCATTGAGTTTGACATTCCTCCAAAGACAATGTCATCCACATAAATCTGTGCTATCATGAGCTTACCTCTGTCATTCTTCACAAACAGAGTTTTATCAATTCCACCCTTGCTGTACCCATTGCTTACAAGAAATTCAGTTAACCTTTCATACCAAGCCCTAGGTGCTTGCTTCAAACCATACAAGGCCTTCCTCAACTTGTACACATGATCTGGATGATGCGGATCTGTAAATCCTTTAGGTTGTTCAACATAGACTTCTTCATTCAAATAACCATTCAGAAAAGCACTCTTCACATCCATCTGATAAAGTCTGAACTTCAAAAGACAAGCAACACCTAACAAGAGTCTTATAGATTCCAGTCTAGCTACTGGAGCAAAGGTCTCATCAAAATCAACTCCTTCTATCTGAGTATATCCTTGAGCAACAAGCCTTGCTTTATTCCTTGTGACTGTTCCAGCTTCATCTGATTTGTTCTTGAAGATCCACTTAGTGCCAATGATGTTTACTTCTTCAGGTCTAGGCACTAACTCCCACACTTCATTTCTTCTGAACTGCTCTAGCTCTTCTTGCATAGCATTTATCCAGTATTCATCAGTGAGAGCTTCATTAACATTCTTGGGTTCTATCTTAGAGATGAAACAACTGTGAGCAATTATACTTCTGGATCTGGTAGTCACCCCTTCTTGAAGATTACCAATAATGTTTTCTTGAGGATGATTCTTCTGAACCCTGATTGATGGAGCTTTGTTTGTTGTGATATCTTTGTCTTCCTTTTCATCAGCACTTGTTTCTGACTCATTGTCAAGGGCGGTTGCTGGAGCATTAGCTGGAACATCAGCACCATCATCATCTTCATTCAGAACTGCTTCTTCCTTCTTGCTTGGTTCATCATCCACAGTCACATTCACAGATTCCATCATGGTCCTTGTGCGAGAGTTAAAAACTCTATAAGCTTTGCTGTTCATAGAATACCCCATGAAAATTCCTTCATCACTTCTAGGATCAAGCTTCCTCTTAGGATCACGATCTGCAAGAATATAACATTTACTTCCAAATATGTGAAAGTATTTTACAGACGGCTTTCTACCTTTCCATAGCTCATATTGTGTAGAGGATGTCCCTGCCCTGATGGTGACTCTATTATGTATGTAACAAGCAGTACTCATGGCTTCAGCCCAGAATTGGTGTGGAATCTTCTTAGCATGTAACATTACTCTAGCTGATTCCTGGAGAGTTCTATTTTTCCTTTCAACAATTCCATTCTGCTGTGGAGTGATGGGGGCAGAAAATTCATGGCTAATACCTTCAGTTCCACAGAACTCCAAGAATTTTGAATTCTCAAACTCTCTTCCATGATCACTTCTGATTCTTACAATCACACAGTCCTTCTCATTCTGAAGTCTCAAACATAAATTCTTGCATATTTCAAAAGTCTCTGATTTTTCTCTCATAAATTCAACCCATGTATACCTTGAAAAATCATCTACACAGACAAACACATACCTTTTTCCTCCCAAGCTTTCAACCTGCATGGGACCCATGAGATCCATGTGAAGCAATTCCAGAACCTTCGTCGTGGTCTGATGCTGGAGCATCTTGTGTGGCACCTTGGTTTGCTTACCAATCTGACATTCTCCACATAGCTTTCCTTCTCCCAAGCTCAAATTGGGCAATCCCCTTATTGCTTCATCAGCAATGATCTTTTGCATGCTCCTGTAGTTGAGATGTCCTAGTCTTTGATGCCATACATTCACCTCATCTTCTTTAGTTAACAAACATCTGGAAACATGAGCTTTTTCTTCTGATGTCCACATGTAACAGTTGTCCTTTGATCTGACTCCTCTCATCACAACTCTCTCATCGTCAGTGGTCACAACACATTCTATCTTATTGAACTTCACATCATACCCTTGATCACACAGTTGACTTATGCTGATTAGGTTGGCAGTTAAGCCATTTACAAGTAACACATTGTTCAAGTTAGGAGATTCTGTGCTAACAAGCTTTCCTACTCCCTTGATCTTTCCTTTAGCTCCATCTCCAAAAGTGACATAGTTGGTGGAGTGACTTCTGATATCTTGCAAGAAGCTCTTGTTTCCTGTCATGTGCTTTGAGCAGCCACTATCAAAATACCAATCTTCCTTTGATGATGCTCTGAAGGACGTGTAAGCTACCTGACATCTGACTTCACCCTTGGGCTTCCATTCCTTCCTCATCTGAACAGGTTTTTTATCGTGCATCTGAGGATAACCATATAACCTGTAACAGTAGAGCTTTATGTGACCATTCTTACCACAGTAGTGACACTTCCAAGGTACAATCTTCTCAAGCTTGAGCTGGGATTTCACATGTTGAGGTACATGTCTGGGCAATGAATCTGACAACTGATAATTTCTAGGCTTCTTGAATTCAGTTTGTTTCGCAGCAGACACAAATTTCTTTGAACCTTTCTGATTTTCTTTGTTTGCAGTTCTATAGTCAAAGCCAATTCCCTTCAAACTCCCTCCTTGCTTGCTAGTTTCCTTCAGAATTTCATCAAGCATATCAGAACCACTGTTCAACATTCTAACAGATTTGTGAGTAGCTTCAAGCTTTCTTGTCAGAGTTGCCACTTCCTCTTGAAGTCCTGCATTAATCAACACTAGATTAGCCTTTTCCATAACATCAGCATTATTAAACTTACTTTGCCATTCCTCCAGATCTTCCTTCAGCTTTGTGCTGAGCTCTTTCAGCCTTTCATTCTGAGAGACAAGTTGTTCTATCTCACTTTGCTTTTCTCTCACAAGTTTACATGCTTCTTCCCACTTGATGTGTAGCAGCTTGTAAGTCTCAGCCAGTTCCTCATCTGTAATGTCCTCATCACTTGTATCAGACTCATAGACAGTTCCAGAGAAAGCATTGACTTTGTTTACAGATATCTCCTCCTCATCTTCAGTGTCTTCATCTGACCAAGTTACCATCATACCTTTCTTCTGCTTCTTTAGATAAGTGGCGCATTCAGATCTGATGTGACCATATCCTTCACATTCATGACACTGCACTCCTTTATTCTGACCAGATTTTTCGTCTTCTTTGGTCTTCCTCTGTGAATTAGTAAATTTGGGTTTGTTATCGAACTTCATGTCCTGGACATTAGGCCTGGTTCTTTTATCAATCTTTCTCAATGCTCTGTTGAATTTTCTTGCTAGCATGGCCAGAGCCTCAGTCAGATTTTCACCCTCACAATCTTCATCATCACCTTCATCAGTGTTTGACACAAAAGCAATACTCTTATTCTTCTTCTCAGATTTTCCACTCAGTTTCAACTCAAATGTCTGCAAAGAGCCAATAAGTTCATCAACCTTCATGTTCTCAATGTCTTGAGCCTCCTCAATTGCAGAGACTTTCATAGCAAACTTCTGAGGAAGAGATCTCAGGATCTTCCTTACAAGCTTCTCATCTGACATAGGTTCTCCCAAAGCAAATGAAGCATTAGACAAGTCACGGACACGCATGTGGAATTCTGAAATAGTCTCTTCTTCAGTCATCATCAGATTTTCAAATTGAGTAGTAAGCATCTGAAGCCTTGACATCCTCACTCGAGTAGTTCCTTCATGTGCAGTTTTCAGAATTTCCCAAGCATCCTTTGCCACAGTACACGTATTGATCAGCCTAAACATATTCTTGTCAACTCCATTAAAAATAGCATTTAGAGCCTTTGAATTTCCAAGTGCAGCTTCATCTTCAACACTGGTCCATTCTTCTTCAGGTTTTTCAACAACAGTAGTAGAGGTGCCTTCAACCTCAGCCTTAGTGGGGTGCTTCCAACCCTTGACAATAGCTTTCCAAGTCTTGTTGTCAATCGATTTGAGAAAGGCTGTCATGCGAACCTTCCAGTAGTCATAGTTAGTACCATCCAGAATGGGTGGCCTATTGACTGATCCTCCCTCCTTGTTATCCATGAGAACTTGAATAAACTCCCTGGAGCTCACCCAACCAGAACAGGGTGCCTGCTCTGATGCCAATTGAAATTCAGGTTCCCTCTGATACGATTGTCCTACACGATGCTGGGACAAGAGGTTCGACAATCGCTTAACAATAAACAAAACTTAACAACAAAACAATAACACTCAGAAGTTGTTAACCCAGTTCAGTGAAAACTTTCACCTACGTCTGGAGGGTTTGCACCCAAAGAAAGGAAATCCACTATCTCAAGATTCAGGAATTACAGACACTCATGAACACCTCAGTTCATAGTTCACTTCCTAATCTACCCAGTGTATTTCTACTTAGAATCTCAACCTAAGTATGAGAGCCCCTCTCACTTTCTCTCAATCACTGCCACAGTGATTGGTAAACACAATGAACAATCAGAGTTTGAATGTAATCAAACAACACAGAACCCTTCTTTGCTTTATAGAATCAGTGAGCAAAGAGGATTCACAAATAACAAAGAACGAAGCACACTAACAAATCCTAAAACACACGATCTCTCTCTATCAGCTTCGGTAGACTTCACGTTTTAGGTCTTCATCCTTTTATAGACTTCAGCAGCGGTAGCATGGGCTTTAGGGTTAGCACGGGCTGAAGAAACAGATTCCAATAACAGCAATTTGAAAACGCAATCTTGATAGATTCGGTTTCTTACTGCACAAGTAAAGATAGAAATCAATCTTTTAACAAAGATTGTTTCAACAAATAACAACCCAACAACTAAAACCCTTTTGAGATAGTTACTTGCTCCTCAAGTAACTCAAAACATATCTTCAACAAATCTTCAGAAGGCCCATAACAGAAACACAAGCTGAGGACTGATGTCCTAGCCTCACGAGGTCAGATGCCACGACATCTGCTTCGACAATCAGTTGTTTTGACAAAATGCAAGGCAACATGTTCCAACAAAATCTGAAAAGGCTAAGGTTGAGAAGTCAAAAGCTCTTCAAGCTGAAGAAGAGGAATCTGAAGAAGCATCAGAAGATTCTGATGAAGATGAGCTGACTCTGATCTCCAAGAGACTCAACCGAATCTGGAAGCACAGGCAGAGCAAGTACAAAGGCTCTGGAAAGGCAAAAGGAAAGTCTGAATCCTCAGGCCAGAAGAAGTCCTCAATTAAGGAAGTCACATGCTTCGAGTGCAAAGAATCAGGGCACTACAAAAGTGACTGTCCAAGATTGAAGAAGGACAAGAAGCCAAAGAAGCACTTCAAGACGAAGAAGAGTCTGATGGTGACATTTGATGAATCAGAGTCAGAGGATGTTGACTCTGATGGTGAAGTCCAAGGACTCATGGCTATTATCAAAGACAAGGAAGCAGAGTCAAAGGAAGCTGTTGACTCTGACTCAGAATCAGAAGGAGATCCTAACTCAGACGATGAAAATGAGGTATTCGCTTCTTTCTCTACCTCTGAACTAAAACATGCCTTGTCTGATATCATGGATAAGTATAACTCTTTATTGTCTAAGCATAAGAAGCTGAAAAAGAACTTATCTGCTGTTTCCAAGACTCCTTCTGAACATGAGAAAATTATTTCTGACTTGAAAAATGATAATCATGCCTTGATCAATTCTAACTCTGTGCTTAAGAACCAGATTGCTAAGTTAGAAGAAATTGTTGCCTGTGATGCCTCTGATTGTAGAAATGAATCTAAGTATGAAAAGTCTTTTCAAAGATTCCTAGCTAAAAGCGTGGATAGAAGCTTAATGGCTTCAATGATCTATGGCGTAAGCAGAAATGGAATGCATGGCATTGGCTATTCTAAACCAATTAGAAATGAGCCCTCTGTGTCTAAAGCTAAATCCTTGTATGAATGCTTTGTTCCCTCTGGTACCATATTGCCTGATCCTGTACCTGCTAAAGTTGCTAAACACCCTCTTAAAAAGGAATCCTTCTCTGTGACTAAATATCATGCAAATATTCCTTTAAAATATCATGTTGAGACACCCAAGGTGATCAGAACCTCTGGGATAACTAACAAGAAAGGACCCAGAAAGTGGGTACCTAAGGACAAGATTATCTATGTTGCAGATATCCTTGATAGCTCCACTGAAACACCAATCATGGTATCTGGACAGTGGATGCTCGCGTCACATGACGGGAGAAAGGCGTATGTTCCGAGAGCTGAAACTTAAGCCTGGAGGCGAAGTTGGCTTTGGAGGAAATGAGAAGGGTAAAATTGTTGGTACTGGTACTATTTGTGTAGATAGTAGTCCATGCATTGATAATGTGTTATTGGTAGACAGCTTAACACATAACTTATTGTCTATAAGTCAATTAGCTGACAAGGGTTATGATGTTATATTCAATCAAAAGTCCTGCCGGGCTGTAAGTCAAATCAATGGCTCTGTTCTATTTAACAGCAAGAGGAAGAACAACATTTATAAGATCAGATTATCTGAGTTGGATGCTCAGAATGTGAAGTGCCTTCTGTCTGTTAATGAAGAGCAGTGGGTATGGCATAGACGGTTAGGGCATGCCAGTATGAGAAAGATTTCTCAGCTGAGCAAGCTAAACCTTGTCAGGGGCTTACCCAATCTGAAGTTCGCTTCAGACGCTCTTTGTGAAGCATGTCAGAAAGGCAAATTCACAAAAGTCCCTTTCAAGGCAAAGAATGTTGTCTCAACCTCAAGGCCGTTAGAACTTCTGCATATCGACCTTTTTGGACCAGTGAAAACTGAGTCTATAGGTGGCAAGAGATATGGGATGGTTATCGTTGATGACTATAGCCACTGGACATGGGTAAAGTTTCTAACCCGCAAGGATGAGTCTCATGCTGTGTTCTCTACCTTCATTGCTCAAGTGCAAAACGAGAAGGCTTGTAGGATTGTGCGTGTCAGAAGTGACCATGGTGGAGAGTTTGAGAATGACAAGTTTGAGAGTCTGTTTGATTCCTATGGAATTGCACATGATTTCTCTTGTCCCAGAACTCCTCAACAAAATGGTGTTGTTGAGAGGAAGAACAGAACTCTTCAGGAGATGGCTAGAAACATGCTCCAAGAAACTGGCATGGCTAAGCACTTTTGGGCAGAGGCAGTAAATACAGCATGTTACATTCAGAACAGAATCTCTGTGAGACCAATTCTGAATAAGACTCCTTATGAATTGTGGAAGAACATAAAACCCAACATTTCTTATTTTCATCCTTTTGGCTGTGTTTGTTATGTTCTCAATACTAAGGATAGATTGCATAAATTTGATGCTAAGTCTTCTAAGTGTCTATTACTTGGTTATTCTGAGAGATCTAAAGGCTTTAGATTTTATAATACTGATGCTAAGACCATTGAAGAATCTATTCATGTTAGATTTGACGATAAGCTTGACTCTGACCAGTCAAAGCTAGTTGAAAAGTTTGCAGATTTAAGCATTAATGTTTCTGACAAAGGCAAATCTCCAGAGGAAGTTGAGCCAGAGGAAGATGAACCAGAGGAAGAAGCTGGTCCCTCTAACTCACAAACTCTGAAGAAGAGCAGAATCACTGCAGCTCACCCTAAGGAATTGATTCTGGGCAACAAAGACGAACCAGTCAGAACCAGATCTGCCTTCAGACCCTCTGAAGAGACCTTGCTCAGTCTGAAAGGATTGGTGTCCTTAATTGAACCCAAGTTCATAGATGAAGCTCTTCAGGACAAGGATTGGATTCTGGCCATGGAAGAAGAATTGAATCAATTCTCCAAGAACGATGTTTGGAGCTTAGTGAAGAAGCCTGAGAATGTCCATGTTATTGGAACGAAATGGGTATTCAGAAACAAGCTGAATGAGAAAGGAGATGTAGTCAGAAACAAGGCAAGGCTAGTTGCTCAAGGCTACAGCCAGCAGGAAGGAATAGACTACACTGAAACATTTGCTCCAGTAGCAAGACTGGAGGCAATCAGACTGTTGATCTCTTTCTCAGTAAATCACAACATAGTTCTACATCAGATGGACGTAAAGAGTGCCTTCCTAAATGGTTATATCACAGAGGAAGTCTATGTTCATCAACCCCCAGGTTTTGAAGATGAGAAGAAACCAGACCATGTGTTCAAATTGAAGAAATCACTCTACGGTCTGAAGCAAGCTCCCAGAGCATGGTATGAGAGACTTAGCTCATTCCTTCTGGAGAATGAGTTTGTAAGGGGTAAAGTAGATACAACTCTTTTTTGCAAGACTTATAAAGATGATATCTTAATTGTGCAAATTTATGTTGATGAAATTATATTTGGTTCTGCTAATCAATCTCTATGCAAAGAATTTTCTGAGATGATGCAGGCTGAATTTGAGATGAGTATGATGGGAGAATTAAAGTACTTTCTGGGAATACAAGTTGATCAAACACCAGAAGGAACATATATCCATCAGAGCAAGTATACTAAAGAACTTCTGAAGAAGTTCAATATGCTGGAATCTACAGTGGCCAAGACTCCAATGCATCCTACATGCATTCTGGAGAAAGAAGATAAAAGTGGTAAAGTATGTCAGAAGCTCTATCGTGGCATGATAGGTTCACTTCTATACTTAACTGCATCTAGGCCAGACATACTATTTAGTGTTCATTTATGTGCTCATTTCCAATCAGATCCAAGGGAAACCCACTTAACTGCTGTTAAGAGGATCCTAAGGTATCTGAAAGGCACCACTAACCTTGGCTTTATGTATAAGAAAACATCAGAGTATAAGCTTTCAGGTTACTGTGATGCTGATTATGCTGGAGATAGAACAGAGAGAAAAAGTACTTCCGGAAATTGTCAATTTCTGGGAAGCAATCTAGTCTCATGGGCAAGCAAGAGGCAATCAACCATTGCACTATCAACTGCAGAGGAAGAATATATCTCAGCAGCAATATGCAGCACTCAGATGCTCTGGATGAAACATCAGCTGGAGGATTATCAGATCCTTGAGAGCAATATCCCAATCTATTGTGATAACACTGCTGCAATCTCATTGAGTAAGAATCCTATCCTTCATTCAAGGGCAAAGCACATTGAGGTAAAGTATCACTTTATTAGAGATTATGTACAGAAGGGCGTACTTCTTCTGAAGTTTGTTGATACTGACCATCAATGGGCAGATATCTTTACAAAGCCCTTAGCAGAGGATAGATTTAATTTTATTCTGAAAAATCTAAACATGGACTTTTGTCCAGAGTGAAGATGGATCAGAACCTCTGACTATGATACTTCTTGATCAGAAGATGTCTAGTCCAGAAGGTAACTCAATCAGAGTGTGTGTACCCACTGGTACTGACTCTGAAGCTGAGACAGCAACACGTGTGTCAGTATTTCTGATGCATAGTTCCTTGTGCCCGTGTGACAGTCTGTTATGATTGCGTGTAGATGTGCTTCTCTCCTGTGTGTGATTTGTGTACTTTACTGTTACTATCTATCTTTAATTTTCAACCGTTGATCTTAAAGTGCTTTTTGAATCAACAACGGTTATTTGTCAAAACCCACTATACACACACGTTCTCTTTCACTTCCGGTTTTTACTCTCGCTCTCTCTACTTTTTCAAAAACCGCTTATCCTCGTTTTCTCTCTCGATCTCTCTTCATCTTTCAACCTTCATCTTCTACCTCAAACCTTCAACCGCTTCAAAAATGGTGAGACAAACCAGAAGAGCTACTGCAGATGCACCCCAGTTCCCTCACATGGTAGTTGGTCTAGCAACGGGTCAAAGGGGCCCTGAGAATCCGACACAAGATCAAGGTCAAGCTCAAGAGCAGATTGTTCCAATTGCAGAACGGGGCTGTGCCGTTCACTGCGTATTTGCTCCTGAGGAACTCCAAGTCCTGGCAGAATGGAGATTCGACCTCGACAACCTGGCTACAAATGGGTATGATCTTCGTCCTGAAGTCCAAGCTCAAGGTTGGGGAAATTACTTCAACAGACTTCGAGGACCGGTGTATGATAGATTGGTCAAGGAATTCTGGAAGCACGCCGACTGCGATGATACTCAGGTGGTATCTCACATTCTCGGAAGAAAGATCATCATCTCAGAGAAGTCTTTCGTGAATTTGCTGGGTGCAGACACTGCTTTTGGGTATCGTTTCCAACTCACGGAATCGAAGCTGAAGCCCAGCACCAAGGACACAATCAACCAGGCCCTGTACACCAATTACAAACCGGGCAAGACGACTTACAAGGTGATGGACCTTCATCCCAAGCTCAGGATCTGGCACAAAATTTTGCTCCACTGCATAAACCAGAGACCAAAGGGCAGTTCTCCAGACTACATCAACTTCAACCAGAAGGTGATGTTGTTCTTCATCCAAGACCAGAAGAAGATCTGCCTTCCCTACTTCCTGTTCTCCTACTTGAAGGAATGTATTCGGAAGTCTCGTACCTCTGCCTCCATCAAGTCAGCAATCAAGTATATACCCTTTGGGAGGCTGCTCTCAGACTTTCTCAATTAAAGCAACTTGGTGCAAGATCTGGTCCATGCTGGATGTGTAGAGGACCTGACCACCATTGTCAGTGATGTCTTCACTGCAAATTCTCTGAAGAAGATGGGTTTGGTCCAGAAGAAGATTGCTCCTGCTCGTGAAGACACATCGTCTGAAATCAGAAGTAGAAGGATGCCTCTGAATGACTACCCTCTGTGGACACAGGCAGACAATCCTGACGCCATTCGGTGCTATGTTGAAGACCTAAGGGCTCAAGGATTCGAAATTGATCTTGATGATTTCGTCAGCAGACTACCGCCAGCCCCAGAGTTTCCTTCTCCTCCCAAGAAGAAAGCTCAGAGGAAGATGATCCTGGAAGAATCTTCTGAGGAATCAGATGTCCCTCTGGTCAAAAAGAAGAAGAGAAAGCCTGATGATGGTGATGATAGTGATAATGAGGATGGTCCTCCTAAGAAGAAGAAGAAGCAGGTCAGAATCGTGGTGAAGCCTACTCGGGTGGAACCAGCTGCTGAAGTGGTCAGAAGGACTGAACCTTCTGCCAGAGTGACTAGATCATCAGCACATTCAAGTAAGCCTGCACTTGCTTCTGATGATGATTTGAATTTATTTGATGCACTCCCTATATCTGCCATGCTCAAACACTCCTCAAATCCCCTCACTCCTATTCCTGAATCCCAACCGGCTGCTCAAACCACCTCTCCACCACATTCCCCAAGATCTTCATTCTTTCAACCTTCCCCTACTGAAGCACCTCTCTGGAATTTGCTTCAGAACCAGCCCTCTAGGTCAGAAGAACCTACCTCTCTCATTACCATCCCGTACGACCCATTATCTTCTGAACCCATCATCCATGAACAACCAGAGCCCAACCCAACAGAACCACAACCCAGAACGTCTGATCACTCTGTTCCCAGAGCATCAGCACGTCCTGCTGCCAGAACCACGGATACAGACTCTTCCACAGCCTATACACCCGTATCCTTCCCAACCAATGTTGCTGATTCTTCTCCCTCCAATAACTCTGAATCCATTAGAAAATTCATGGAGGTCAGAAAAGAAAAGGTGTCTACCTTAGAAGAGTATTACCTCACTTGTCCAAGCCCTAGGAGATATCCTGGCCCTAGACCTGAACGTCTAGTTGACCCAGATGAACCTATCTTGGCCAATCCTTTACAAGAGGCAGACCCTTTGGCTCAACAAGCTCACCCTGCCCCTGACCAACAAGAGCCTATTCAACCAGAACCTGAACCCGAACAATCAGTGTCTAACCAATCCTCGGTTAGATCACCCCATCCTCTGGTTGAAACTTCAGACCCTCACCTTGGAACCTCTGAACCCAATGCTCAACTGATTAACATTGGTTCTCCACAAGGTGCCTCTGAAGCTCACAGCAGCAATCACCCAGCCTCTCCTGAAACCAACCTCTCCATAATTCCTTACACTCACCTCCGACCCACATCTCTCTCTGAGTGCATCAATACTTTCTATCATGAAGCTTCTTTGATGCTACGCAATGTGCACGGTCAGACTGACCTCAGTGAGAACGCTGAACGTGTGGCTGATGAGTGGAACAATCTGGGCACTTGGCTAGTGGCTCAAGTTCCAATTATGATGCAGCTCCTGCATGCAGAGGGAAGTCAGAGCATTGAGGCTGCAAAGCAAAGGTTTGCTCGAAGGGTGGCTCTTCATGAACAAGAACAGAGACACAAGCTTCTTGAAGCTATTGAAGAAGCCAAGAGAAAGAAAGCTCAAGCAGAAGAAGCTGCACGTCAAGCAGCAGCTCAAGCTGAACAAGCCCGATTAGAGGCAGAGCGACTTGAAGCTGAAGCTGAAGCTCTTAGATGCCAAGCACTTGCACCAGTAGTGTTTACTCCTGCTGCTTCTGCTTCCATTCCAGATCCTCAAGCTGCTCAGAATGTTCCTTCCGATTCTACTCAGTCAAGCTCCTCTAGACTCGACATCATGGAACAGCGTCTTGACATTCATGAATCCATGCTGATTGAGATGAAGCACATGATGATGGAACTTCTGCGACGAACGGATAAACCTTAGTTTTAGGATCTCTTCGTTTTTCTTTTTCTTTAACGTTGTTTTATTTTTGTTAAACTCTGTTTCTTTTTATTTACTTATTTCTTTTACTTTGTTCGTTTGTGATTATCTATGCATATATATATATATATATATTTGTG
This sequence comes from Lotus japonicus, assembly GCF_012489685.1. Taxonomy (NCBI): domain Eukaryota; kingdom Viridiplantae; phylum Streptophyta; class Magnoliopsida; order Fabales; family Fabaceae; genus Lotus; species Lotus japonicus. The sequence continues at coordinate 36,903,424 of NC_080045.1, read as the reverse complement.
TCACATATGTTTGCAAAAATCTTTTTATTCATCATATCTCTATGTTTACATCATACATTCTTTCCCTAAAAGTCTAGAATGGAGGATCCCTCCTCATTCTTCTGCACTCCTGGCGCTGCTCTGACCTATCCTTCTCCAGACGCTCCAGTGCATACTGGATGTTGCTGAGCCTGTCCTTTAGCTCATCCCTTTCCAGAATCTCTTCTGCGGTATTGAGCTTCTCTTCCAAACTCTCTTTTTCTTCCAGCAGCTTGAGTTCAAGCCGGCTGAGTTCCTGCACCTCCTCCACGAAGGCAAGAAATTCCCTCAGGTCTCTCTTCACCTCTGGACGCAGGTCCTCTTCCAGCAGTGTCCGTGTCAGCTCTGCGATGGTCGTTGTACCCTCTGGATGCCTGATGTTCAGGAACAAGTCCTCCTCAAAGGCCTTCTTCCTCAGCTCTTCAAGTGCTACGATGTATGATGCCATTTTTTTTACTGAAAATTGTTCGAGGTGTGAAGCTTACCTTTCTCTCCAACGCTTTATATAGGCTTCACTTTCTCTCTGAAAGTTAATGCTCCTACGGTTTCTCGAGGTTAAGTTCTTGGTAACTGACCCTTCTCTTTACTCACTTGACCGGTGGTAAACGTTCTTCTCTTGCATTAACTCTTCTATTTATTTCGCCTAACTCTGATTCTTGCATCGTTTTCATTTTCTTTAAACTTAGACCTTCTCTAAGGGGGAGTACCTTGTACTTCAAGCTAAGTTTTTCACACCCCAAGCTTTTTGCTTATGACAAAAAGGGGGAGTAAACCCAGTTTTTGATGTGTAAGATGTGTTAGTGTGATTTATTTTTCTTTTGGAGAATTTAAGAGTTCCACCTTCATGACCATAGATGTGTCACTGGGCAAATACAAGGAATACATTTCACTTCTTCTGAAGTGATTCTAAGTTGACTCTGATACCCAAGACTCTGATACCTTGTCCATGACTCTGATTACTTATGCGCTCTGATTACTCGATTTTCATCTATGTCATAAGTTTTTCACTCTGAACTCTTATATCATTTAGCTCAGAATCTAGACTTTACTAACGTTTTCATCAAGTATTAGATTCAGGGGGAGCTAAGCTCAGAATCAAGCAGTGACTTGAATTCAGAATGAGCAAGATAAATTATTCACATCAGGATAAGTATTATTCTATATCTCTAAACTCTGAGTGAATTCAGTTTAATGTTTGAGAATTGTTCATCAAAAATCTTAGTTTTGTCATCATCAAAAAGGGGGAGATTGTAAGATCAAGTTTTGATCTAGTAGTACAACTCTATGTTTTGATGATTACAAGTTAACCTTTTGATATGAACAATTGTGGTACTCTAACGTGTTTTTCTGAGTGTGCTATTTACAGGCTCTGACCTCTATTCAATCTCACACAAATCAGAAGCACTGTGCTTAAAGAGTGACCCAAGCAACGCTTTCGCATTCACCATGTTCAGTATGAACAGTGGAAAAGCTTCAGAAGTTCTGAAGCTATACAAACTCTGATGTGGACTCAGTCACTAGAAGCTCTGAAGATCCAGAAGTTCTGATAACCAAGAAACACTGAAGGTTCAGATGTTCTGATGGTGTAGAAGACTCTGAAGTTGCAGAAGCTGATTAGTGAAATTCTGAAGTCCGGAAGCAAGAAACTCTGAAGGCCATGTTCTTCCCTCTGAGTTCAGAATCAGAAGATACAATGGTCAGAGGATCTGTGCTTTCCCTCTGACTCTGATCAACCGGCTTCACAAGTTCCAATATGAAGCATTCCCCTGATCAGAAGTCCCCTAGGTTTAAAGGTCGCGTCGCTATCCAAGTACAAAAGCAACTGTACCTTCCTGACGACCTACCTAACAGTCTCAGACACAGCAGAAGCTGGATTTTCCAGAACTGCCCTCCAACGGTAGCATTTCCCATGCAACGCTCAACCCTAATCCTTGGAGTATATAAGAGGCTGAAGACTGAAAGAAACGGCTAGAAGCATTCACATACGCGCAAGACAATCTTAAATTCTTCTAAGTTTTCTTTCATCTGAAATTCATTGAGTTTACTATTAGCTTTTTAGAAGCAAATCTCTTGAAAACAATTCTTTGATAAACAGTTTGTTTAGTTCCTTTAGGAGATCAAGGTTGATCGGATCCTAGAGAAGACTAAGAGAGTGAATCTTAGTGTGAGCTAAGTCAGTGTAATTGTTAGTCACTTGTAGGTTTCAAGTGCAGTTGTAACTCTTACCTGATTAGTGGATTGCCTTCATTCTAAGAAGGAAGAAATCACCTTAACGGGTGGACTGGAGTAGCTTGAGTGATTTATCAAGTGAACCAGGATAAAATCCTTGTGTGCTTTTCTATCTCTTATCTTTAGCACTTAAGTTCTCGAAAGATTTGTCAAAATCTTTAAGGTGGAAGTTTTATACTGAAAACGTTATTCAAACCCCCCCTTTCTACCGTTTTTCATACCTTCAAAGTTATTACAAATCCCTCTTATGTCTTTCCATCCACTTCATCATCTCTCTCTCTCTTCTTGATGTTGGAGTGACTCACTCAAACATTAGCCATTAGCCATTCGACCGGTTGAACCGAGAACCGGACCCTAGGCCGGTTCGAGCCGAGCATCGGATCGGCCATGCAATCCACTCAGGCTGAACCGGATAGACTTGACCGGTTCGGTAAAAAACCCGGTGACTCGGCCTTGTACCAGTTGGACCAGTGAGTTCGTAAAAAAAATAGTGCTCAAAACGACGTCGTGATGCAGAGAAAAGGGGAAAAAACTGCAGTAGGGTTTCTAATTTTGCTCCATCAATTAGCTGCAGCAGTCCCCTTCAAAGTTCAAAACGAAGAAGAATAAGAAAGAGAAGAGGATGGAGGAAAAATAAATCTTGCATGGAAGAAACATGGTTCGTAGCTTCAAAATGAGAATGTCATTATTAAGTAGCAGCTTTGGTCACTTCACATCTGATGCAGAAAAAATGAGGCAGCAGGGAGAAGAAAGAGAGGCACCGTCGCACAATTTTTGTTTTGGTTATACACAGGAGCACAAGTAGGGGTGGAAATAGGCCAGGCGGCTCGTCTGGGGCCTATGGCTTGACTCGTTAGAGGCTCGGCTCAGCTCGGCTCGTTTATTAAAAAGGTCAGGCTTAGGCTTTTTTAAAAGCTTGTTTAACTAAAAAGGGCAGGCCCAAACTATTAAAAAAGCCTATTTGGCCTAACAGGCCGGCCTATTTATATATTATTTTTATTAATAATATAAATATATATAATATAATAATATATTATTTGATTTTTTAAAACTGATGTATAGTTTAGTATAAAAGAAAACCCAAATCCCTACCCTAACCTAGATTAGAAACGTTCCAGACATATTCAATGATACAGATTTAGTTTTTGAAATGCAATGATACAGGTTTTTTTATTTGAAAAGAAAGTGCAATGATATATAAAAGGTTTTTTTTAAGCAGTTTTTCTCTCAAAAATTCAGAAATACACATGAGGTGCTTCCAACTCTTGACGGTGTACCGTTTAAATCTTTGTCTGATGCGGCATCGAGATCTTTGGAGGTTTCATTTTCGGAGGAGGAATTGAGAGAGGCCGTTTGGAGTTGTGCGGGAGAGAAGAGCCCGGGTCCGGATGGGGTGAATTTCAGGTTCATCAAGGCCTTCTGGGATATACTGAAGGGGGATTTTCGGAAACTGGCTGATGATTTTTATGGTAAGGGTAGCTGGCCAAGAGGTACAAATTCCTCTTTCATTGCTTTAATCCCTAAAGTGGATTCCCCACAAGGTTTGAATGAATTCCGCCCAATCTCTCTAGTAAATTGCATGTATAAGGTTATTTCAAAACTGCTTGCTAACAAACTTCGTGGGGTACTAGCAAGCGTCATTGATAGCTGCCAATTTGCTTTTGTGGGGAATAGAAATATGTTGGACAGTGTTCTTATTGCTAATGAGGCAGTTCATGAGGCGGCTAGGAAGAAGAAGCCTACTTTCTTGTTGAAAGTTGACTTCGAGAAAGCGTACGATTCAGTGAACTGGAATTTTCTATCATACATGCTAAAGCGTTTGAATTTTGGGGATAGATGGAGAAAATGGGTTAAGGGATGCCTTGAATCTTCTTCTATTTCAGTGTTAGTCAACGGCAGTCCAACTGAGGAATTTAAAATGGAAAAGGGACTGAGACAGGGGGACCCATTGGCTCCATTTTTATTTATTATCATTGCAGAGGGGTTAAGTGGTTTGATGAGGAAAGCTGTTCAGTTGGAGAAATTTTCACCCTTTCGTTTTGGTTCTGAATCTGGTCCAGAGGTCGCTTTACTACAGTTTGCAGATGACACAATTTTTGTAGGCCAAGCTTCAATTCAGAATATCTTTGCTGTGAAAAGCATATTACGATGCTTTGAGATTATTTCTGGACTAAAGGTTAATTTTCACAAGAGTAGGATCTCAGGAATCTGTGTTGAGGAAAGGCAGTTGCATAGCTTCTCTAATTTGCTTCACTGTCAGCAGATGCATCTACCTTTTTCTTATCTTGGTATGCCGGTGGGGGGCATGTAACACCCCGATTTCGGTGGCGTCACTTTAGTAACCAAAATAAACTTAATGCGGAAAAAACGTGAATATTTTTTTTTATAATAACTAAGACAAGACTGAATTAAATAAAACCCAAATGCGAAAAGTAATAAAACTAATATACAATATATAAACAGCCCCCGCTGTAAGTAACAACCTCGTCACGAGTAACCTCCAGTGACGGAAAGAAAACTGTAACGCCCGTAGGCAATATGTACAAACCAAATAAAAAGGTGAAGTGTCCGCAACACCATCCCTCAAAACTGAGAATAAGTCAGCCCAGATGGCCTAAAACAAGACCTCCTAAGTCCAACCAACTCCCTGTGATTCCCGTAAAGAAACCACACAAAAAGCTATAGGTGGGAAACTACCCTGTTCCCAAAGGAACAAATGATGTTCAGAGCTAGGACTCTACTTCTACACTAATCCCATCTCGAGGAGCTCACACTAACAATCAATCCTACATGCTAGCATGATCGTCGTCCGAATTCGAAATCCAGAACGACCTAGTCTACATACACCATCCGTCCTCCTCTCGCAACCGCGATACGCTCCAGTTCCTGCATCTCAACCCTAGTTCCTCCCGAAGGATGAACCATCATGAATCAGCCCGCCAAAGACATCTGACAAAGGGCGTTTGTTCGCCAAAGCACACACAGAAGACGCGAGGGTCAACTCCAAAGAATTATATAAATAATACCACCAATAGATACCATTAAAAGATTAGCCACTTAGGCTTATAACTAGGGATAACATCCTAGGGTTGCATTATTCCACAAAGAATATAACGACAGTAAAACACAGTTAACATGCATCAAGTAGAACTAACAAGTATCAAACACACTCATCAACTAAGTCAGTATGCATGTCGCATGAAATGATATGCAGGTTAACCCAGTCAACCAATATGCAATCCGGAACGTGATGGACATCAAACGGATCAGCCCTAACACCAGCCACGGTGGGACCATTTCGGCCCGCGTGCCTCTTACACCACAAGGTAGTCAGATCAACTACTAAGAGTCACCTAACAGCGCTCTTACGCGGAAATTCGGGTCTTATGACCATTTTGGAATCCACCGAGGTCCGGTAATCACGCCGTGTATTAACCTCCTATGTGTGCATGAATGCAATGTGATTAGCCAAACAACGTCTCCGACCTCACTCGACACGTCGCCACGTGTTCTAGGTAAATTAATGTCTCTAAAAGCTTACCCTAAGGTAAAAGTCGATTCTGCGACAAAATACAATAATCATAAAATGAGTGCAACCACTCACGATAACTCTTCGAGTCATCAATGCTCTCACGAAGTCTCACGCTTTAGTGGAGTCTCACACATTCACAAAGTCTCACGCTTCAGTGAAGTTTTATGCTTTCACAAGGTCTCTCGCCTCAGTGAATTTACACACTTGCACGAAGTCTCACGCTTCAGTGAAGTTTCATGCTCATCACAAGGTCTCACGCCTCAGTGAAGCTCCATGCTGTTCACGAGGTCTCACGCCTCAGTGAAGATCCATGCTTTCCACAAGGTCTCACGCCTCAGTGGAGTATCCCGCATTCACAAGGTCTCACGCCTCAGTGAAGCTTCTCGGCTCATCCCTTGGATGGCTAAACCAACTGCTCCCAGAGCACAGGAGTATCAACATACTCACAACTTCTTAACATTCTCATTACTTGGGATCCGATGACACTTCTCGCTTTCCACAAATAAGATTTGCATCCAAAGCTTCCTTTCGAGGTTAACGCCATTACTTAAAGATTTAGAGGTTGTTTAATGTCTTATGAGTTTTCTTTTCAAAATAATATCCTTTTAGTCTTATCGCAAATCCTATAAGTTCTCGGGATCTCCAAATCCCCAAATGACTCCAGAGAATGTCTCGATCCATAAACATCATAACAAGGCCCGAATCTCATTCGTCCTATCAAGCTTCCTCCAAAACTCTCAAAATAAAATCGGCATGACCTGCCCGCTATCCTCACCATTCAGAATCTCAGTTTCTAGTGCAAAGCATATTTAAATCATCACAATCAACAACATGTCATATATCCATAAATCTCATCATAAACACTTAACACTTAGCGTATAAAGCATGCACCACACATCCTAGATTACCCACATAGCACATAGCATGTAAGTCAATCTCAAAAACATTCAGTAGATGAATCATCTACATTGTCAGCCGAAGCCTCAGAAAACATTTTCCAATCACACACAATTCCAGTGCATAAACAGTAAACAATGTCGAAACATCGACCCTAAGCATTAACTAGAGATTCAGTGAGAAGCCCTCACCTGTAGATTCTCCAGGACGATCTCCTAACACTTGTTCACAATCAAAGGCTTGCTCCTCTGGGAATTCCTCAAAATCACCTTTAGAGCAAAACCACAGAAATACTATCAGAATCTATCGAAAACTAAGCTATCGGTACTTACTAAGGTTACTCGAAGTAATCTATACTCTAAGGTACGATAATCTAGCGCGAAAAGACAAGTTTTCGGAAAAGGAAATTTCCTCCTCCCCCTTTAATAGGTTCGGCCACTTTAGGTAATTAGGAGACTCGATTTTTCTTCGATCAAACTTGGTTCCTATACTATCATTAGCCGTAACTAAGGGTATTCTGAACTCGGAAAAATTATCGGATCAAAAACTGTCGCAGGGGTATTTTGGTCATGATTTTTAACTTAGAAATTTCAAAACTGAAATCCCAAAAACCAAATTTTGCAAGGACGTCACCAACGGCGTTTATGACAACTAATCCTACTAGCACTAAGCTAAGGCGATAGTTTTCAGCCTAAAGGTTGAAGTTTTACTCCAAAAACTCCAAAAATGGGTATTTTAGGCTAAAATTGATTCCGGCGGAATTCCGGCGACATAACGGAAACTCTAACCCGGCAGAAGTGATCTTGGGCACATAAGGAAGAGGTTTAGAATCAGAAATGAAAGATTCAGGATAGTTTTGCAAAAACCCATAAACTATCGGCTCAGAAAAGTCTACAGAAAAGCTATGGAAAAAGCGATCAGAGGTAAGGATTAGCGACTATACCTCGAAACCTTGAAGCAGCAACTAACGGATCAACGATCAAGCAAGTAATGAAGAAAATTCTTCTTCCTTCTTCCTTGGATGAACTCGCGGCCTTGAGGAGAGAAAATGGAGGAGTTTTGTGTTTTTTTCTCACTTGTTTGCTATATATAGAAGATGGAAATTCGCGGGAAAATGAAAGTTTCGCGAATCTGATTTTTCCGGCGTCATTCTCCGTGAATTCTAAGATAGGTTTTGGCGAAAGAATTCCAAAACTAAAATGAGGTCTCCTTATATTTTTGGCAACTAAAGCATAGTCGGTGTAAAACTATTTTACCCGATAAGTTGCTTTTTGCATCGAATGTCGGAATGGAAAACTTCCTTCTGAAGAAAGATTGAAGTCATCAAGAGAAATGGGTGTACGCGTGTAGAATCTTCATTTGAAGCTCTGAATAGAAAAAGTCCCCATAGTCGGGTGATTCTAGGGTTTTGAAATACCAGGGATTCGATTTCGGCAAACTTCCGATGATTGGAATCGGACGTTCGTAGATCCTAGAGTTTCGCCTCGAAACGATTTTGATATATGGAAAAAGAGAAGTTCTAACATTTCTCTGAAGATTTTTGGAATTAACTTCCATCGTGCCTAAAAGTGAAAATTAGCTATATACTAGGGTTTCTGACCTAGGTTAAGCGTATAACGATCGTACTATAACTTTTATCGATCATGATGTAATCCTTTGACTTTTCCTGAACTTTCTCCTTCATAAATTTATTTCATTTGGTAAACTCTAGTTCAGGTTTCCCTTCACAATACATCAACCCTAATCGTAAATGGAAATCTCTTCCACTGATCCTAAGCTTAAAATCTTGGGTCTTACATTACTACCCTCCAAAAAGAAAGTTTCGTCCTCGAAACTTAAGGGTCAGTAATAGTTCTGGATATTATTCCTTGATCTTTTCCTCTAACTCTCACATAACACCGTCCGTGTCTTTATTCCAAATAATTTTCACTAAAACACTCTGCTTTCTCTTCGATTGTTTCACTCTTCTAGCCCCAATGCTGGTTCGACGGCGTCTCAACAGACATAACATCTTTCAACTTGCCGAGGTTTAACTACAATCGTCAATGATGACACCACTAAAACTCTTACTCAAATATGATCTTCAGCTTCCGAAGTCGATCTTTACCCTAAGATTCTCATTCCACTTAGCAAAATTCACTTGCTAATCTCTAGCTTGTATCACCGAAATCCATAACAAGTTTCATTCACTCTTAGACTTTAAGCAACTTGTCCAGATATGACAACCTCAAGTGTTCATCTTAATACTAACACTCCCCTTTTCTGTAACTTGATCACCATCTCGTCCATCAACTTCTTAATCTCTCAATCAAATTCTGACCAACTTTGAGTCCTAGAAACTTAAGACAACAATTCATAGACCTAAAACCTAAACCTTTACCAAGTTTGGACCTCTAATGTCCGTTAATTCTTCAATACCTCTTAAATGAATATCCATTTCTTCAATCTATAACTCCTTCGCAAGAAAACTAATACTTAATGCGAACTTTTCCTCCCAACTCGACTAATCCTGGATCCAATCAAGTTAATCTTACCAATCCTTCTATCAAAGTCCATAGCCAGCTCTGATTCCGAATATCACCCCCTCAATATTAAGTTGATCAAGCCTAATCTATCGAAGGTGAAATTTAGAAAAACCCACTGGAACAGTCAATGAGTTCCTATCATCCAGTAGTCACAATATCCTGAGGTTAAATCCTTAAATGATTCCGCTACGGAACTACACACCCTCAACATAACACGTATACTACCCATAAGGAATCTCTCTAAGATTCAATCTTCAGCTTCTAACTTCTTGTTAAACGCATTGGTGCAAAACTACTTTCTAGGTTTACCGTGTTATTCTAAACCTCGGGTAATTTCTATAGCTAAAATACGAGCTACGGTCAAATAAGGTGTTAATAGGCGTAATAACTATAAGGTCAAAGCTTAGACAGTATAAATAAGTTAGGTGTGTTTGCACACGCTACGAGAGTAATGGAATATATTATACTGAAATGAGAAGGAATGGTTAGAAGGTTACCATCGTTCTTGCGCTCTCCTCTGACAAACCCCTCAACTCTCTCGCCGTCCATGGTGTAAACTCTTGCTTTAGCAGCAGGACGCTTTCCACGAGCAGTGTTCACGGTTGGCTCCGTCTTGGGTGCTCTGCACTGACCAGCATTATGCCCCATTTTGTTACAATTAAAGCACTTGGGCCTCTTGTCGGGACAAGCATTAGCATAATGCCCCGGCTCCCCACATCTGAAACAGGTCATCTCCTTCTTCAAAGTCTGATCTCCGGAACCTCCAGCAGTACCCGTCATGGGTCTGTAAGATCCTGAAGTAAATCCTTTTCCAGCAGGACGCTGATACGGCCCCCTGCTCTGAAATTTCTCTCTGCTCTGAAAATTTTGAGAGCCCGACCTCATCGGCCCTCCAGTCCCAGCCCGGTTTAATCTCCGGTTCTTCATCAGCTCTACTTCCGTGGCTTTCTCGACCAACGATTGGAATCGCATGATTCCCAGTGGTCTCACTGAGTCCTCAATATCAGGCCTCAGTCCATTAACAAAGCGCTTGCACATATAGCGCTCATTCACGTGATCATGAAAGAATTGGAAATGCTTCGCCAAGGACTCCAGCTTCGAAGCAAATTCCGGCACTGACATACCTCCCTGACGGAGTGTCAGAAATTGTGACTCCCGCTCATCCCGAGCACTTGTTGGAAAATACTTTTCCAAGAATGCGGTCCGGAATGAGTTCCAGCTAATCTCCTCGTGATTGTCTTCCATAATTCCTCTGGTGCCCTTCCACCAGTACTCAGCATCCCCGAGTAGCAGATAAGTCGCCATGCCCACTTTGGCACCCTCAGCAGTTTGTAGGACGCCGAATATCTTTTCAACCTCCTAAATCCAGAGATCTGCTTTGTCTGGATCAGTACCACCAGAGAACTTGGGTGGGTTTTGTCTCCTGAAGTCATTGAGGCCTTTGTTCTGGTCCAGAGTTATTTCCCTCTGGCGCTGATGTTGTTCACGTGCTTCTTCAGCAGCACGCCTCATGGCGTTATCATTCGCCTGTGCGGTAACGGCTTGGGCCATAGTGGCCATCATCTCAGCTAGCTGGTTGGTATTCACCATATTCTGTTAAAGGAAGCAAACAGTCGGTACTCATCATAAGATAGCATCTAGCATCACTATACAATATGAGTAAGCAATAACTTCAATCAATTTTTAAGCGAAAAATCGCTTGCAGACAATCAATTTTCACTCTTTGCTCACACAACCTAGCACAGAAGACCTATTCCCCAACAACTCCCGAAAGACTCGACCAGGCTCTGATACCACAATGTAACACCCCGATTTCGGTGGCGTCACTTTAGTAACCAAAATAAACTTAATGCGGAAAAAACGTGAATATTTTTTTTTATAATAACTAAGACAAGACTGAATTAAATAAAACCCAAATGCGAAAAGTAATAAAACTAATATACAATATATAAACAGCCCTCGCTGTAAGTAACAACCTCGTCACGAGTAACCTCCAGTGACGGAAAGAAAACTGTAACGCCCGTAGGCAATATGTACAAACCAAATAAAAAGGTGAAGTGTCCGCAACACCATCCCTCAAAACTGAGAATAAGTCAGCCCAGATGGCCTAAAACAAGACCTCCTAAGTCCAACCAACTCCCTGTGATTCCCGTAAAGAAACCACACAAAAAGCTATAGGTGGGAAACTACCCTGTTCCCAAAGGAACAAATGATGTTCAGAGCTAGGACTCTACTTCTACACTAATCCCATCTCGAGGAGCTCACACTAACACTCAATCCTACATGCTAGCATGATCGTCGTCCGAATTCGAAATCCAGAACGACCTAGTCTACATACACCATCCGTCCTCCTCTCGCAACCGCGATACGCTCCAGTTCCTGCATCTCAACCCTAGTTCCTCCCGAAGGATGAACCATCATGAATCAGCCCGCCAAAGACATCTGACAAAGGGCGTTTGTTCGCCAAAGCACACACAGAAGACGCGAGGGTCAACTCCAAAGAATTATATAAATAATACCACCAATAGATACCATTAAAAGATTAGCCACTTAGGCTTATAACTAGGGATAACATCCTAGGGTTGCATTATTCCACAAAGAATATAACGACAGTAAAACACAGTTAACATGCATCAAGTAGAACTAACAAGTATCAAACACACTCATCAACTAAGTCAGTATGCATGTCGCATGAAATGATATGCAGGTTAACCCAGTCAACCAATATGCAATCCGGAACGTGATGGACATCAAACGGATCAGCCCTAACACCAGCCACGGTGGGACCATTTCGGCCCGCGTGCCTCTTACACCACAAGGTAGTCAGATCAACTACTAAGAGTCACCTAACAGCGCTCTTACGCGGAAATCCGGGTCTTATGACCATTTTGGAATCCACCGAGGTCCGGTAATCACGCTGTGTATTAACCTCCTATGTGTGCATGAATGCAATGTGATTAGCCAAACAACGTCTCCGACCTCTCTCGACACGTCGCCACGTGTTCTAGGTAAATTAATGTCTCTAAAAGCTTACCCTAAGGTAAAAGTCGATTCTGCGACAAAATACAATAATCATAAAATGAGTGCAACCACTCACGATAACTCTTCGAGTCATCAATGCTCTCACGAAGTCTCACGCTTCAGTGGAGTCTCACACATTCACAAAGTCTCACGCTTCAGTGAAGTTTTATGCTTTCACAAGGTCTCTCGCCTCAGTGAATTTACACACTTGCACGAAGTCTCACGCTTCAGTGAAGTTTCATGCTCATCACAAGGTCTCACGCCTCAGTGAAGATCACGCATTCACAAGGTCTCACGCCTCAGTGAAGCTCCATGTTGTTCACGAGGTCTCACGCCTCAGTGAAGATCCATGCTTTCCACAAGGTCTCACGCCTCAGTGGAGTATCCCGCATTCACAAGGTCTCACGCCTCAGTGAAGCTTCTCGGCTCATCCCTTGGATGGCTAAACCAACTGCTCCCAGAGCACAGGAGTATCAACATACTCACAACTTCTTAACATTCTCATTACTTGGGATCCGACGACACTTCTCGCTTTCCACAAATAAGATTTGCATCCAAAGCTTCCTTTCGAGGTTAACGCCATTACTTAAAGATTTAGAGGTTGTTTAATGTCTTATGAGTTTTCTTTTCAAAATAATATCCTTTTAGTCTTATCGCAAATCCTATAAGTTCTCGGGATCTCCAAATCCCCAAATGACTCCAGAGAATGTCTCGATCCATAAACATCATAACAAGGCCCGAATCTCATTCGTCCTATCAAGCTTCCTCCAAAACTCTCAAAATAAAATCGGCATGACCTGCCCGCTATCCTCACCATTCAGAATCTCAGTTTCTAGTGCAAAGCATATTTAAATCATCACAATCAACAACATGTCATATATCCATAAATCTCATCATAAACACTTAACACTTAGCGTATAAAGCATGCACCACACATCCTAGATTACCCACATAGCACATAGCATGTAAGTCAATCTCAAAAACATTCAGTAGATGAATCATCTACTTTGTCAGCCGAAGCCTCAGAAAACATTTTCCAATCACACACAATTCCAGTGCATAAACAGTAAACAATGTCGAAACATCGACCCTAAGCATTAACTAGAGATTCAGTGAGAAGCCCTCACCTGTAGATTCTCCAGGACGATCTCCTAACACTTGTTCACAATCAAAGGCTTGCTCCTCTGGGAATTCCTCAAAATCACCTTTAGAGCAAAACCACAGAAATACTATCAGAATCTATCGAAAACTAAGCTATCGATACTTACTAAGGTTACTCGAAGTAATCTATACTCTAAGGTACGATAATCTAGCGCGAAAAGACAAGTTTTCGGAAAAGGAAATTTCCTCCTCCCCCTTTAATAGGTTCGGCCACTTTAGGTAATTAGGAGACTCGATTTTTCTTCGATCAAACTTGGTTCCTATACTATCATTAGCCGTAACTAAGGGTATTCTGAACTCGGAAAAATTATCGGATCAAAAACTGTCGCAGGGGTATTTTGGTCATGATTTTTAACTTAGAAATTTCAAAACAGAAATCCCAAAAACCAAATTTTGCAGGGACGTCACCAACGGCGTTTATGACAACTAATCCTACTAGCACTAAGCTAAGGCGATAGTTTTCAGCCTAAAGGTTGAAGTTTTACTCCAAAAACTCCAAAAATGGGTATTTTAGGCTAAAATTGATTCCGACGGAATTCCGGCGACATAACGGAAACTCTAACCCGGCAGAAGTGATCTTGGGCACATAAGGAAGAGGTTTAGAATCAGAAATGAAAGATTCAGGATAGTTTTGCAAAAACCCATAAACTATCGGCTCAGAAAAGTCTACAGAAAAGCTATGGAAAAAGCGATCAGAGGTAAGGATTAGCGACTATACCTCGAAACCTTGAAGCAGCAACTAACGGATCAACGATCAAGCAAGTAATGAAGAAAATTCTTCTTCCTTCTTCCTTGGATGAACTCGCGGCCTTGAGGAGAGAAAATGGAGGAGTTTTGTGTTTTTTTCTCACTTGTTTGCTATATATAGAAGATGGAAATTCGCGGGAAAATGAAAGTTTCGCGAATCTGATTTTTCCGGCGTCATTCTCCATGAATTCTAAGATAGGTTTTGGCGAAAGAATTCCAAAACTAAAATGAGGTCTCCTTATATTTTTGGCAACTAAAGCATAGTCGGTGTAAAACTATTTTACCCCCATAAGTTGCTTTTTGCATCGAATGTCGGAATGGAAAACTTCCTTCTGAAGAAAGATTGAAGTCATCAAGAGAAATGGGTGTACGCGTGTAGAATCTTCATTTGAAGCTCTGAATAGAAAAAGTCCCCATAGTCGGGTGATTCTAGGGTTTTGAAATATCAGGGATTCGATTTCGGCAAACTTCCGATGATTGGAATCGGACGTTCGTAGATCCTAGAGTTTCGCCTCGAAACGATTTTGATATATGGAAAAAGAGAAGTTCTAACATTTCTCTAAAGATTTTTGGAATTAACTTCCATCGTGCCTAAAAGTGAAAATTAGCTATATACTAGGGTTTCTGACCTAGGTTAAGCGTATAACGATCGTACTATAACTTTTATCGATCATGATGTAATCCTTTGACTTTTCCTGAACTTTCTCCTTCATAAATTTATTTCATTTGGTAAACTCTAGTTCAGGTTTCCCTTCACAATACATCAACCCTAATCGTAAATGGAAATCTCTTCCACTGATCCTAAGCTTAAAATCTTGGGTCTTACAGGGCAATCCTAGGAGACTTTCGTTCTGGGATCCGGTAATTAATAAACTAAAGAAGAGTATGTGGAAGAGTATGTTTGGTGGAAGAGTATGTTTGGTAAAATCTGTTTTATCTTCAATTCCTTTGTACTTCTTATCCTTTTTTAAGATGCATGCAGGGATTATTGCTAAATGTAATAGTATTATGAGATGCTTCCTTTGGGGGGGCTCGGAGGAAGGGAGGAAGATAGCTTGGTTGGGATGGTCTAAGGTTTGCAGGCCTAAAGGGGAAGGAGGTTTGGGTATAAAGGACCTTATGTCCTTTAATCTTGCCCTCCTGGGGAAATGGAGGTGGAGGATGTTGCAAGAACAAAATAGTTTATGGTGCCAAATTCTGAATGAGAAATACAGTGGTCCTCTCCATCAAAAGGATTCTCCTTGGTGGAAGGATTTGAATTCAGTTTGTTTTGGGGCGGAGTGTGGGCGTTGGTTTAATGAGGCGATTTGTAGAAGGGTTGGGGATGGTAGGGATATTGCTTTTTGGGTGGAGGATTGGACAGGGTCTGGGAGCTTCAAGAGTATTTTCCCGAGACTCTTTCTGTTATCAAGCCAAAAGGATGCTTCCATCTTGGAAATGGGAAGGTGGGTTGGAGATGCATGGGTTTGGGATTTTAAATGGGAGAGGGTGCTGCTGGATAGGGAATTGCAGAGGGTTGTAGAGTTGGAAAGGAAGACCGGAGGTTTTTCCCCTAAATTGGGTCAACGGGACAAATGAGTTTGGGTGAAGGATGAGTCAGGAGTGTATAGTGTGAAGTCAGCGTATGCTCTAATTCATGATGATTCTGTTGCAGAAGATAGCTGGGTTTTTAACAAGCTTTGGAAAGCAAAAGCACCTTCTGGCTTGATTGCTCTGGCTTGGAGGGTTTTGATTGATAGAGTGCAGACTAGATATGATCTTAGCAAGAGGAATGCTCTTCCAGTTAACGTTACTACTACTTGTGTCCTATGCGCTTCTGATGTGGAAAATAGCTTTCATCTCTTTTTTAATTGCCATGTCTCGTGGAGAGTTTGGTCTAAGTTGCTTGACTGGTTGGGGATCCAATTTGTATTGCCATCATGTGTTGTAAACCATTTCAGTCAATTCTGTGGTGTGTTGAGGGGAGGAAAAAAGGTTTCGCAGGCTCTTATCTTGATCTGGATTGCTGCTGTTCATTCGATTTGGCAGTGTAGAAATGGTTTAATTTTCAGGGGGGATTCAGTGGAAATAGGCAGCCTAGTGGATCTGGTGCAATACAAGGTTTGGTTGTGGTTATCTTCGCATGAAAGGAGCTTTTCCGCTTCTGTTTTTGAGTGGATTTCGAACCCTGCAATATGTATTTTTTCCTTGTACTAAGTGGCAGCAGCTGGTGATTTTCTATGTTGGATTGTGGGTTTGCTTGAAGGGAAGTACTTTAATCTTTCTAGTGACAGATTTTCTATGTTGGTTTGTGTGTATGTTGAATCATGTTTTGCTGTGGCCGTTTGCTCTTGCTGGGAGAATTATTATCTTATTGTTTCTGTATGGCATTGGTTTTCATCAGATGAAGGTTAGTAGGTGCACTATATCTATTAGTGGGAAATATATATTGAAGGGTATTAGATGGTTTGGTTTTGTCTTGTCTGTGATAGCATGTGGTGCTTCCGTCTTGGATTTTTTGCTCCTCCACTGTTGTGCGCCTTGGCTGGGTTCATCTGTGTGTTAGGTTTATTTCTCTTTAACTTTTTGATTGTTCTTCTGTGATTATCTTCTTCCTCCTAATACATATTTTCCTTAGTTTAGGAGCCTTAGGTGGACTTCTCATTTCCACGGTGAAGGTTCATTTGTTCATCTCAAATTTGTTTATTTGATTCATCTGAACTGTCACCCATACTTGCATTTTGGGTTTGAATTGAATGGATGTTTTATGCTTTTGTGTTTTTCTATTTTTGGGGTTTACTCAAGCTATAAACACAATTCGTTAGCTGATGCATAAGTTTGAAGGAAGAAATAATATGACCTGCATGTTTGATGGATTCTTTTGTTTCGAAAATTTCGATTCAAATCCCTTAATGTCCTCAATCAACCATCCTTTTCTCCAAACAGTTTACTTTTTCCGCATAGATCAACTCACACTGTTGCCTTGATTTTTCTCTTCGCATCTATTAATTTTTTTCATTTATGATTATGTGGATATGTTGGCTGAAAATATGGTTTGATTCCTTCATAGCAAAGCCAAGCTCTCCCAGGTCTGACAATGACCGGAAGTGGAAGGAGTAAGGTATAGGGGTTTTTGCCCGATGATTGAAAATTTTCTTCAAATTTTATGAAGCAGTCAAGTTCACTTCTTCCTGTATTGGTTAAATTCAAGTTTTTTCATTTTTAATTTTATCTTTCTTCCCAATTCAATTTCTTATTTATTCTTGAATTTATTTGAAATCTGATCATGTGTGTGGAAAAGGCATATATGTTAAACAACTTCTTATATTCTCAGTTCAATTTTTTTAATTGTGATTGTTGTTTCTTTCTCCTTTAAAATTGGATTTCATGTGTTAGAAAACCTCACACTAATTCGAGTGATTATTTCTTTTCGTAGTGTGTTCTGTGACAGCAACGCAAGAGGTATCACCACAGCTTTTCCTGTTAAGTGCCTCTTCTGTAAGGTTTGTTGTTGCAGACCAAGCTTCCTTTACAGTTTACATTTCTGATGGCATCCATTGCTTCTTGATTTGTCATTACCTTGAATAATTTAATATACAGATGTAAGAAGTGCAAAAATATGGTCCATAAGGTGTGTGCATAGTTCATTATTTGTCAAATCTTACCTTCCATAACCCATCACTGGCTAATATAACAAACTCTGCATCATCATCTATCAGCTCCACTACCATATATATGGTTCTGAGCTCAAGTGTTTCTTTAGGCTCAAGTGTGGTTTTGAGCTCAGTTTCAACATATGCTCTCTTCACTACATCTCCAAGTTCAGTCCAAGAGTCATGCTACATTATGAAAAAAGAAAGGTACTAATACCTGAGGTATAGTTTTCTGCATTATTAATTCATCTTCACTTCATACTTTTTCCTGCAAGCAACACACTCATGTCAAAAGTTTCACAGATGAAAACTCAACAAACACCGGCAATTTATCCACCCATGTTAGCTTCGGGACTATTTAAGCAAGGTACTAATAGCTCTACCCATATTTGTTGTTATTATAGTTTCAGTTTTCTAATTGCCATTTTCAAATTTTGGAAAGTATGAAAAAGTATAAGTTGAAATTGTCTAACACTGTTCTGTCATCTTCTATGTCTCTGTAGCATTTTGATTAACTACAATTGAATCACTTTTGCTGGTCCGGGGTTGACCAAGTTCAAGTCATGGCTATTTGGGCTTACGGTTTATTTGGTGTTGAACTATTCTCATTGTAGTGTGGTTCTAAATATGTCTCAGATTTTTTTATAATGGCAAAGCTGTGAAGTTCTAAATATCTTTCTCTATTAATTATATTCCCTTTCAGCTATATTTAAAGACTTGATAGTATCATTTTCATTTTTATCTTATTCTAGGAAACCCAGTCGAGAAAGTGACTTTGAATCTGCTACAGAGACAAGTCAGCAGTCGCCATTGTCATGAAAGAAAAGAAAAGGGATGCTTCTAAGGTAACATGAACTTGCCACTTCATTCAAGTACAGTTGTTTATATTGGCTTATGATGTGCTATTATTGGTTCTCCATTTAAATAGACTCAAACTTTCAATCAAATAGAGGTACTTAAACTTTCAATCAAGAATGGGAAGAACATGTGAATTTCGCCTCTGCATTGGCTAGCAATTCATTCCAAGAATAGCTTCCTTCAACTACTCTCAGAACCGAGGGAAGTGGAACTATTATGCTCAAAACTACCAGCAATCCAATAGCACTTTCTCATGATGGTGCAAATACTAAAGCACTTTCTCATGATGGTGCAAATACTAAAGGGTTCTAAGTTTGATAGCATTTCTTTGCTTTTTTCTGTCCCTCTTTTCTTTTTAAGTTGGGAGCTAGGTCTATGTAAATCACATTCCTTTTTCATTGCAAATGAATTGCACCTGATGCAGATTTCAGTTTGGATTTCTATTTGTTAGTTAGCTTATGAAGGAAATATTCTTTGTCATTTGTATATTTATTTTCTAGCCAATTTTACATATTTCTATCCCTCCTTCTTCAATATATAAGTTGCCTTTTGTTATGAATATTTGGATGCCCATCAGAGTTAGGAGTCCATGGGTCAGGCCCACATGTATACTTGTTCAACGCTCTAAACCTAATAGTATAAATACAAGGGAGTCTGCACCTAGCAGAGTATCCTCATCACACTATTTCTCTATCTCTTGTTCCTCTCTTCTCCTACCTTATTCAATTGCTTACTCTTTATTCATAACACGTTATCAGCACGATAGTCTCTCAATAATCCCTAAGTTCTTCCACTTCTCTTTGAAGAGAGTAAGCTCTCCACAATTCCTAAGTTCCTCCACTTCTTTTTCAAGCGAGTAAGTTCAAGTTCATGTAAGAACAGCAACCTTCTCATCTCAAGAAACTGGCAATATCTATCAAGTGAGTAAGTATCAGATCTACATGAAAGACATGTAAGTATATCAACCTTGATAGTTCTCATCTCAAGAAACTATCAATACCCATCAAGTGAGTAAGTATTAGATCTACATGAAAAGTTACAATTTTATATAAAAAAAATTCTGTTGGATACTCTGGAGGTCCCTGAAATTGTATGGAGTATGAAAATAAGTCCCTGGAAAAAATTTTTCCGATTCCGAATCCCTGGAAAATGTTTTTTAATCAGAATAGGTCCCTACTCGTGTTATCAGCTTACGTGGCTCAATTTTTGCTGAGTCATCATGTCCACGTGGCTTTTTATATATCCTAGTCATTTTTTTTAATTCCACAACTTATTAAATACTAAAAAATTAATTGAAAATCAATAATAATACCTAATTAAATCATCTCAGCCACAATTAAGCCCTAATTAACTCATCTCAACCCCAATTAAGCCTCAATTTGAACCCTAGATTTGTGGAAAAAGATAGAACACAGAGTGAGGGAGAGAAAAACGCAGCACCAGAGGTGTGTAACAATACAGATCATTATGCAACAATACATATCATACGCATGCAGGAACAAACAAAATTAAGTGACATTAGCCACATATATCACAATGGTTACAGAAGTATTGGAGGAATTGTGTCTAGAATAAGAACTAAATGCTTCAACGAAATCATGTGGGGGTACTGAAATCAAAGAAGGACTAAGTACTCGATAATGAAAGCACACATTTCATCTCCAATGCAGCAATTTCTCACCAACCCAGATGCTCAAACGAAACACAAACCCAGAAAAGCGATGACTTTCTAAAAGAAGAACAAATCAACAAAATTTGACTGAAACTCTGAAGTTAATTGAGGATAAAAAACTCTACTTTACTTGATTCTCTATTTGGGAAGGTAAGGTAAGAAGAAGCTCAATGATTTTTGCAGTAGTTTGTTTATTTCATTTGTGGGCGGCGCCGCTGGCAAAAGGAGAAGGAAGCACAGATCTGCTCGATGGGAAAAGAAGAAGGAATGCAGATCTGGTGGTTGTGTTAGTGGTTGGCCTTCCTCTGCAGATCTGGGTTTGATGGGGGAGGAAGAGACGACACGGAAGGCAGAGGTTGACGGAGAGGGAACAAGGTTCTGGATGCTCTAGTGTGAGCATGTTTTGGAATTAATAGTGTGAAGATGGAGAAGAGTTTTGTGAGATGGAAGAGATGGAGATTTTAATGATATGTAGAGTTGCATCTTATGTTCAAAGCCAACCAGATCAAAATGTGTTTTCGGAAGTAGAGATTATTCATATCTGAGTTTATAGATTATGGGTTTCAACATTGTAGCCTCTGTCTCTAAAACTGGTTATCAGTGTTAATAATGTTGATATGAAAAATAGAAAATTTAAAGAAAAAAAAATATGACTTGAAAATCATAAAAGCCACGTGGAAATAAAAATAAATATAAAAAGCCACGTGGACATGATGACTCAGCAAAAATTGAGCCACATAAGCTGGTAACACGAGTAGGGACCTATTCTGATTAAAAAAAATTTCAGGGATTCGGAATCGGAAAAATAAAATTCAGGGACTTATTTTCATACTCCATACAATTTCAGGGACCTCTAGAGTATTTAAGCCTAATTAAAATTGAGCACATCCAAAAATTAACTATAAATAACGCATCATGGTTAACAAAGATTTATGTATCTATTTTCTTATCATGTTTAAATATATATATTTTCAAAATATGACTTAATCTGATGTATAAAGAAAACGGACTGATCAATATTATATAATTTGAAATAAACTTATCAATATCATATAATCCAAAATCATCATTATGGCATTTGAAACATTCATTGTTATAAGAAAATAATAACAATCACATAATTAAAATGAGACAACCGTGACATGATAATAAAATCATTCATTGTTATAAAAAAAACCCGTGACATATTATCAACAATTTTTTTTTATTGACAACCGTGATAAAAAGTAATATAAAAGGATTTAATTAATCAATCATCATAAAAGGATTTATATAACAAATCATATAAAAACTAGTCAATTCAATAAAAAGATCTTTTACCAAAATAAAGAGTTCAATTTAATTTAAATATAGTATATTTTATGATTCTTTTGTTGATCTCTTCCTGATATATCCCATGACATTTCTTTATATCTTCCACTTCTAGTGGTAAGATTCAATAATACACCATACATTCAAGAATCTATATAAGTTTCTAATTCTTCATGAACTGTTCGTTGTGTATTCATGCTATGGTACTCCTGGACTCATAGCTCAAAATGAATATATCTTATGAATCTTCAGGATTCATTTTTCACAAATCTTGCACTACGGTACTTTTGGACTCGTAAGCCATGAATCTTCATGATTCATCTTAAAATCTCACTACGGTACTGTTTGACTCGTAGGTTATGAATTTTCAAGATTCATAAATTTTTTTTCTTTCTCAAAATAATTCAACTACAGTGCTTCTGGACTGTAAGGAGATGAATCTTCTTGATTCATTCAAAATAATTCAATTACAATACTTCTGGATTGTAAGGCTATGAATCTTCTTGATTCATGCAAAATAATTCAATTACAGTGCTTCTGGACTGTAAGGAGATGAATCTTCTTGATTCATTCAAAATAATTCAATTACAATACTTCTGGATTGTAAGGCTATGAATCTTCTTGATTCATGCAAAATAATTCAATTACAGTGCTTCTGGACTGTAAGGCTATGAATCTTCATGATTCATGCTTATTACTATGGTACTTATGGACTCATAGAAAAATGATTCAAAGAAGAAGAGAAGGAAGAAAAAGAATTTTTTTTTTAGGCTTAAATACTCTAGAGGTCCCTGAAATTGTATGGAGTATGAAAATAAGTCCCTGAATTTTATTTTTCCGATTCCGAATCCCTGAAATTTTTTTTTAATCAGAATAGGTCCCTACTCGTGTTACCAGCTTATGTGGCTCAATTTTTGCTGAGTCATCATGTCCACGTGGCTTTTTATATTTATTTTTATTTCCACGTGGCTTTTATGATTTTCAAGTCATATTTTTTTTTCTTTAAATTTTCTATTTTTCATATCAACATTATTAACACTGATAACCAGTTTTAGAGACAGAGGCTACAATGTTGAAACCCATAATCTATAAACTCAGATATGAATAATCTCTACTTCCGAAAACACATTTTGATCTGGTTGGCTTTGAACATAAGATGCAACTCTACATATCATTAAAATCTCCATCTCTTCCATCTCACAAAACTCTTCTCCATCTTCACACTATTAATTCCAAAACATGCTCACACTAGAGCATCCAGAACCTTGTTCCCTCTCCGTCAACCTCTGCCTTCCGTTTCGTCTCTTCCTCCCCCATCAAACCCAGATCTGCAGAGGAAGGCCAACCACTAACACAACCACCAGATCTGCATTCCTTCTTCTTTTCCCATCGAGCAGATCTGTGCTTCCTTCTCCTTTTGCCAGCGGCGCCGCCCACAAATGAAATAAACAAACTACTGCAAAAATCATTGAGCTTCTTCTTACCTTACCTTCCCAAATAGAGAATCAAGTAAAGTAGAGTTTTTTATCCTCAATTAACTTCAGAGTTTCAGTCAAATTTTGTTGATTTGTTCTTCTTTTAGAAAGTCATCGCTTTTCTGGGTTTGTGTTTCGTTTGAGCATCTGGGTTGGTGAGAAATTGCTGCATTGGAGATGAAATGTGTGCTTTCATTATCGAGTACTTAGTCCTTCTTTGATTTCAGTACCCCCACATGATTTCGTTGAAGCATTTAGTTCTTATTCTAGACACAATTCCTCCAATACTTCTGTAACCATTGTGATATATGTGGCTAATGTCACTTAATTTTGTTTGTTCCTGCATGCGTATGATATGTATTGTTGCATAATGATCTGTATTGTTACACACCTCTGGTGCTGCGTTTTTCTCTCCCTCACTCTGTGTTCTATCTTTTTCCACAAATCTAGGGTTCAAATTGAGGCTTAATTGGGGTTGAGATGAGTTAATTAGGGCTTAATTGTGGCTGAGATGATTTAATTAGGTATTATTATTGATTTTCAATTAATTTTTTAGTATTTAATAAGTTGTGGAATTAAAAAAAAATGACTAGGATATATAAAAAGCCACGTGGACATGATGACTCAGCAAAAATTGAGCCACGTAAGCTGATAACACGAGTAGGGACCTATTCTGATTAAAAAACATTTTCCAGGGATTCGGAATCGGAAAAAAATTTTCCAGGGACT
Source organism: Lotus japonicus (assembly GCF_012489685.1). NCBI lineage: Eukaryota > Viridiplantae > Streptophyta > Magnoliopsida > Fabales > Fabaceae > Lotus > Lotus japonicus. The sequence goes on along the minus strand of NC_080045.1, from coordinate 36,879,617 downwards.
TATTTTCATACTCCATACAATTTCAGGGACCTCCAGAGTATTTAAGCCTTTTAATTATTACAAAAATCTTTACCGAATATTAAAGATTTTTTTTCAAATTTGTGTAAATATTCATGAGATCATGAAGAGAAAATTTTTAGAAATAATTTTAAGAGTTTGTTATATAATTATTTTAGTTATTTATAAACAAATTTATTTACATATATTTGGACTTCCTTCTTGTATCATAAAGGAATAGTTAAACAAACTTAACCTTTTGAAATAAACAAAAGAAGAAGGCTCTATAGTCTTTTGTCAATATTTATATTGTAGTTCCTGAAGAACTATATCGTTATCATTATAAATGATCAAGTTGATTGAAAGACATGTGTCTATCATGTAAGCTACAGAAGTAGCTATATTAAGGAAGGATTGAGATATTTCCTGAAGTGAATATTTCAACAAACATGGCAAAAGTTGTGATCATTTAGATCAACGCATGATCAAATGTCCCTGAAGGACATCCAATGACATATATGGTATTATTTCATGAAATGAAACTTTTGTGGTGGCTCTCTAGAAGAAGCCTATGAAATTTCAAAGCAATATCTTAAAATGGATCATTGACACTCTTGAAAAGATCTATTGATCAATAATATTATATTTTCTTTTGAAGAAACAACCCCAGATGCGGTTGCAATCCTAAAAATGGTATTTGAATTAATGGTTGATGTGACCATGATAATAACTCCTCATATCGAAAGTCTTCTTGACACAATGTGGTGGTCAGACAACATGTCCTATTGACACGGTGATGAAGCGAATTGCACTGCAATTGCTAATAGTTTGTTGAGGGGGAGCATAATAATATGGTTGTGACTCACACTTAGGGGGAGAATGTTGAGAATTGAAGTGTGAGTTAGAGTCTCACATTGGCGCATGATCTCATGCTTTCTGCTCCCTTTATCTTCCCCTAAATTGGTATCAAAGTATAGAAAGATAAGGAGCAATATAAAAACTGTTGTTAGATATTGCTTGGATCGGTAGTAATCCAGACATGTAAATATGTCAAACCTATTGCGTTTTCCATGCGATGGATATGAGTTAAAGGAAATTATGAGATGTAGTACTCATCTTGTGACACAATTGTCATGTACACATATTCCTTATTAATTTGAAAGTCTTGAAGGACTTTATTTACATCTAATTGATGTAACGATAAACTATGGGTTGAAAATATCAAAATCCTTGAAGGATTTAAAATGCCAGAAAATTTTACTTCAAACATTGAAGTATTATTTTGAAGGATGAAGTTCTATATATGGAACAAATTGAATGTGATTGGCATGCATGACCGGTTAGACCATCCCGAGTCTTATGATGCGAAAGTATATGAATTCATATGAGTACCCAATCGAAGAACCTAAAGATTCTTCAATATAATGAATTCTTATATCTTGTTCTCATTACCAATTAATAATTGGTAAAATATATGGGTTTGAATCCAGCATACTCTTGAGTATATTAGATGCGATACATGTGCACGTATTCACTCTTTTTATGGGTCATTTAAGTATTTCATAAATTTATCGATGCATCGACTAAATGACCAAATATATGTCATCAACTCTCAATATTGATAGAGTGAAAATTCCAACCTTGATCAAGTTGGTAAATGACATGATTTTGAATATCTAGTTGCACATGTTCGTATTCAAATTATCTAGCTGATTTGTTTAATTAAATGCCTCATATTTATAGCTAGACAATTACATATGAGAACAAATATCCTTATTTATGGACATGTGATATTGCAATTAGCAGCATTGACACGCATCAAGCCAACAATTCATTAGAATTCTCCCCATTGCAATCGGTTCATGGTCAGGAACCTAATATCTCTCATCTAAGAATTTTCAATGTACGTTATATATTTTGAATCGCTCCACCACAACGCACTAAGGTGGGACCACAAGAAAAGCTGAGATTATGTAATCAATTTGAGCCAGTACCGATATATATTCTATATCTTGTTGTTTCTCAGCATTGGGGGGAGAGGTAATTAAGCAGCTCTGAAAATTTGTAAAGAATGCATATGTATACTCGCACTATGAACCAGAAGTTCAAAAGATGCATTCTCTGACCTAAAAGGAATTATTAAATTCCTTATATGCTGCAAATACCCTTCTCTAACTTGATATCCCAGTTGGAAAATTTGTCATTATTATTGGGTTAAGGCATGCCTAAAACTTGGTTCAAAAATATATATCCTAGAGAAGGATGATGGTCTTGTTGAGAAGGCAAACTATCTTGAAAAGTGTAGAGACTACAAAAATGTTTATTCCTCTTGAAGAGGTTCAGGTACCTGTAATTATTTATTTAAGAGATCTCATATGATTATGTCTCTACAAGTTAACACAAGGAACCAAGAACATGAAGAATTGTCGACATGATGAAGTAGCGCTCAATATTAGAAATATGTGCGAGAATCTTGAACCCGAAAATGAATGGGTGTGATTGGCCATAAATAGAAAGAAGCAATTCATTTGTTGAATTTAAGGGTCTTTGGACCTCATATCTATATCCTAAAGGTATAAAGACGATAAGGCTTAAAGAGTCTTTGTAGTAAAGTGAAATAATGTTGTCATATTTAAGACAAACAAGTGACAATCGTGGTGGATACTTGGAGTTACAACTTATTGGTATGACTCACTTGAGATTGATATCTCTATAAAACTCCTTGAAGATTGTAAGATGCCTAAAGCACACAATTCATGTTCTCAACAATGAACAAATTACTAGATTGAGGCAATCTAGATGATTATTTTCTTAAGGACGGTCACAAAATGACCCAACAAACTCATGCATATTTATGATGAGATATGAGATTGTTTATGTCATAATTAATATTTATGACAATTATTTATTGAGACTCTAGAAGAGCTCACAAAAGCTGTAGATTTGTTAAAGAAAGAATTTGAGATAAAAGAGTTGAGAATGAAACTTTTGTCTAGCCTTATCAATTGAGTATCTAAAGGATGAGGTATTTATGTACCAAAGGACTTATATTGCAAAGGTACTAAAAGGATTCTATATGGAAAAATCATGTCCACTGTGTACTCTATTGATTTTAAGGTCATTAAATGTAAATAAAAATCCTTTTAGACCTTGAGAAAAGAATGAAGAATTACTTGATCTTGAAGTACCATATCTTAGTGCTATCAAAGCATTATTGTATCTTGCTAGTCATACTCGACTTGATATATCATTTGCTATTAACTTATTAGCAAGATATAGTTCTTCACCTACACAAAGACATTGGAATGGAAAACAAGTGTTTCGTTATCTTAAAGGCACATTAGATATGAGTTTTCCCTTTATGTCCAAGCTTAATCTAATTAGTTATGCAGATGCTGGATATTTATCTAAATATCTCAAACAGGTTACTTGTTTACATGTGGAGGAACAACCATTTCATGGAGATCTGCGAAAGAAACTATGATAGCCACCTCAGCTAACCTTGCAGGAATATTAGCATTACATGAGGCAAGACGAGAATACGTTTGACTGAGATTCGTGATTCAATGCGTACTTGATATTGGTGATTTGTCCTCTTGAAAGATGCCGCCAACAACTATATATGAAGATAATACTACATGCACTACTCAATCAAAAGAAGGATACATCATGGGAGATGGACGAAGCAAATATCACCGGAGCTTTTCTTCACTCATGATCTACAAAATAATGGTGACATAGACATCCAACAAATTCGTTCAAGTGATAATTTGACAGACTTATTTACGAAGACTCTTCCAACTACAACATTTGAAAAGCTTGTGCAGAATGTGGGAGTTCGTCGGCTTAAAGATTTCAATTAAAATGCATTGTACTATTTTTTCCTTAACCATGTTTTTTCCCATTGGGTTTTTCATGGTAGGGTTTTTAATGAGGCAATGTACAAAGACGAACTATAGAATGATGTACTCTTTTTCCTTCACTAGGTTTTTATCCCACACTGGGTTTTTCCTAGTAAATTTTTAATGAGGCACATTCTTAAGGGATGGTCATCCAAGGGGGAGTGTTATGAATATTTGGATGCCCATCAGAGTTAGGAGTCCATGGGCCAGGCCCACATGTATACTTGTTCAACACTCTAAACCTAATAGTATAAATACAAGGGAGTCTGCACCTAGCAGAGTATCCTCATCACACTATTTCTCTATCTCTTGTTCCTCTCTTCTCCTACCTTATTCACTTGCTTACTCTTTATTCATAACACCTTTCATTATTTCTTAGTTTTTATTATTTATTTGTCTTGATGCTAAAGATAAGTTTTTATTCATTGTTTTTCTTTATCAAATAATGGCTGAATTAAAAGTTATGTGCACATGTAAATTAATTTTTTATTGGTAACATAAATAATGCATTTAAAAGTTAGTGGTGAACCTTTTTCAATTCCTTAGCTTATATTAATTGCTATTAAAAACGGCTAATGGTTAAAATTTGAAATAAAATTGTAACTGAAAGTCAAATGTTAATTAGCCTACTTAACTTTTGTTTTGAGTAAGTGAAAAAATAATTAAGATTCTAATAAATTTTATATGAATGTCATTAACATTCAAATTCCTCAATGAGTAGTTTTTTTTTCCTATTTTATTATTGAGAACACAATCCCCATAAGTTCAATCATTATAATATTTATGAACTTAATATGATTGATATACCCCAGTGTATTATTAACGGATCACAATCCAAGAAAATGAAAATATCAGGTGCACTTTGAGTGGATCAGTCTCTCTAAATCCCAATCTAAATTTCAATCTTGGAAAATATCGAGTGCATTTTTTTTAAATATTTATAGTTCATTTTTTTTTTTAAATTAAATTTTTGTTGTATTTTATTTTCTTCAATTAACAAATAAAATGAAATAGTATGTTAAGATTTTTTATTTTATAAATTATAATTTATATAATAATAGAAAGTATATGTGAAAGGTTTTTATGTCATTATTAGGCACTCCAAAGTTGGTTTTATTTTTTTTTTATTTGTTTTCAAAAAAAAAGTTGGTTTTATTTGTAATATTTAATGTTATAACTTTTTTTTTTCCGAAAACTGTAACTATGACACCCTTTCATATGGGTAAACTATACAGCAAATAATATGTAACTAATATGCTTTTTAAAGACATTTTTATCAATTTATTTAGTTTAATACCTTACATTTTGATTTAAGACCTCCCATTAATGTCCAGCTGCTACATCCTTATTCTATTTTAAACAAGGTTATTATTATTTAGTTCATATCAGTTATGAAATTCAATATGACACATATAAATTAGTTTGGATTTACATAATTATTAATTGAATAATAACTAATAATAATATTAGTCTTTAGCAACCCTTTCTAATTCACTACCCATTAAATTAGAAATTTAATATTAATTATAGAACTCCACAGGTCATGCTGAATTATTTTGGATTTATATTAATATTAATATTAATCATTAACATTACATTTGAGATATGAATGCTTAAATAAATATTGAACTTCTTTCCGATGTACAAAAAAAATATTGAACTAACCCTTTCACCTTCACCAAATTTTGTTTTTACGATCATAATTAATATTAGCTACACACACAATAATGAGGTTAATATCAGTTACAGAATTTCATAGGACTTCATAAGTTACTTAGGAGTAATTAAAATCATGATTAATATTTTTTTTGACAGCAAACAGAGCAATTCCTTCATTAACAAGAGACATAATATCTTTGAGTACACATTGCTGAATACAAAATGGAGTGACACCCACCCAAATCCTATCTTCATGAACCAAAGAGAACCTAGACAAATCATGAGCTACCATGTTTGCACTCCTACCTACATGATTAAAAGAGAAAGATTGAAAACAAACACACCAGATAATGAGGTTACTATCAGTTACAAAATTACATTATAAGTGATAAATTATTTTGGTTTTATATTTTTTGCTAATCAATTCTATTTGATAGTTTAATACTTTCCATCAATATCATGCTACATGCGTCTTCTATTTTTTTGATACATCGGAAAGATAAATTGCATCTGCCAGGAATCGAACCTGGATCTCCCCCTACCCAACCATATGTCCCCAGCTCCTACCACACATGCGTCTTCTATTTTAAATGGGTTTAAATAATAATTTAATATTAATATTAATCTTTAAATGTTAAAGAGAGTGATTTTTTTTTTCAAGAGAAAAGATATCATGTATTGAGAGAACGGGGATTGAAATCCCATGATACAATTGTATGAAGGTTTACAATTGTAGCATGACTTACAGAAGTAACTACAAAACATAAAAGCAAGGAACAAACCTACAAAACAAGAACTACAGTGGGGTACAAGCAAACATGGTTCAATCTCTCAGAGAGTGATTTTATTATTACGCATGATATCAATGAAAAGATTGAAAACATTCTCACTGTCCCTTTTCCTTCAACTATATAAACATTAAATTAAATGGTTTTTAATTGTATTAATTTTTTTATTATTTACCTCAAAAAAAATTAAATGGACTTATTATTATTTAGTTCATATGAGTTAGGAACCCCATATGACACAAGTAATTAGTTTTGATTTCTAAAATTATTAATTAGTTATAGAGAAAAAGTTTGATGCACCGACGGTGTAAAGTTTTTTTACACCGTCAACCAATAAGATTTTAAGGATGTGAGAAAATCTCTGTTTTTATTTAATTTCATTAATTGACATGACACATCCTTGAAATCTGATTGGTTGACGGTGTAACATCCTTGAAATCTGATTGGTTGACGGTGTAAAAAAACTTTACACCGTCGGTGCATCAAAATTAAACTCTTAGTTATAACCATTTCACTAACTCTTTCCCATTCATATATAAACTGAGTTATTTGCATTGATTTTACAAAGACTCAAACTTTAAGTCATTTTACGGGCACATATAAGTGGGTGTATCATTTGTATAATTTACTTCTAGCCAATTTTGCATGTTTCTATCCCTCCTCCTTCAATAAAGAGTTGCCTTTCATTATTTCTTAGTTTTTATTAATAATTTATTGTCTTGATTTTTTTTTTGAAATTATTGTCTTGATGCTAAAGATAGGTTTTTATCTATTGTTTTTCTGTATCTAATAATGGTTGAATTATTAAAAAACATTATGTCCACATGTAAAATAATTTTTTATCGGTAACAAAAAAAATTCATTTAAAAGTTAGTGGTTTAAAAAAATTAATGTTTTTATTAATCTTTAGAAAGTTAATATCATTGATGAATTTTTATAGCCATAGGACATGATAAAATATTTCGAATTTATAAAATATATAAATATTAAATTAAGGATAAGATGCATATTGTGATTATGATTTTAGTAAGCCATTTAATTAAATTATACTAATGAGAATTTTATTATGATTTTATTTTCACAAAATTAGTTACAGAAAAAATAGTTGTCACTGCGAACTTGGGTTGACACAAATGGTCATAGGTTTTGAGTTTAACTCTCATCTTCACATAGGTCGAGGGATTGAATCTCCATGCGTCTAATAAAATCTCAAATTGTGGGCAACCCTCATCGGGGAGATTCTCAATGCCCCTACCCTAGAGTGAACCTCGGTTGGCCTTCCCAACATGCCGCTAGCGGCATGCACGATAGTCTAAAGGTGATTTCTTTCCATTCTACCATGTTTTTAGACAAAAAAAATTGTAGTAAATTTCCCATATAATTATTATATTAAAAAAATCAATTAATAAAAATTAAGCAAATCCAAATAAATTTATCCCATTCTACTAATTATTGTCTTCTATTTTCTATCTTATATTTCAAGAAATCACAAGGGTCAATCATAATTTCAAGTTTGATTCTCAATATATGACCTATGAAGAAGATCTTTTACAAGAAATGTGCAACGCTACATTCTCAATGTGATTATTCCAATCGAAAAAAAATATTTCAGTATCTATTTTTAGCACGTTCATGTTACAATCAATCAAGCATTTAGGAAAACAACAAAAGATAGAAAAAAAATCATAACTCAAAAAAAAAACAAACATTCAATAAAAAAAACTTACATATTTAAAATTTCTTATATCTAAAATTAATTTTATTCTTTTAATCCGTAAAATATTTTTAAGAAAATAACACATAATTTAAACAAATCACAAAAAAAGAAGAGAATATCCCCGTGCATCGCACGGGTAAAAAGTACTAGTTATGCATATAAATGTAAAGGCAGATATCATTCCAAACACCAAAATACTGACATTCTGTTTGTCAACAGAATGGCATACAATGTTCCATGTATTCTGAAAAATTGCATATGTAAATAAGTTTTCAAAAATAGAAAAAGATTCAACAAATTGAAGGCCGTGTATTACTCATTGATTAAGAATCCACGTATAATAGGGCACACCCTTGGCAATTGGCATTATTCGCCAAACACTTTCAAATTCTAGAGTAGACTAAACATTTTAAAAACTAAGCAGAATCATTCCAACCATTAAAAATATTAACATCTGCAAGTCGCGTCGTGCAAATGAAGAATTATATTTGGGAAATGGACCAGAAAAAGAATTACCCTCAGAATGCTTCCACCAGCTACACCTCCTTTTATTTCATCAACCTCATAACCAGGTTTATTGACATCAAATGATCGAATTAATATCATATTTGGTGGAGAAATGAAGTTCCTTTCAGGGATTAGGATCTTTTTCGCAATATATTCACACACAACATCAATGTTATACTTCAATTGTGCTGAAATAGGTACCACAGGTGCCGTAACAGCAACAGTTCCCTGGTAAACCACCAAAAAATAAGAGTATGTTCAGTACAGTGTAAGCTTATGAAAGAGGGATTCACATGTATAGCATAGACCACTTCAAAGAACACTTACTGCAATGAACTTCTGAATATCTTCATGCTGATTGATTGCCACGTTTTCTGGGATTAGGTCTACCTTGTTCTAAAGGATTATAATGTGCTGCAGACGCATAATTTCAACCGCAGCTAAATTCTCAGAAGTTTGAGGTTGAGGGCAGCTTTCATTAGCAGCAATGAATAGCAGAGCTCCATCCATGATTGCTGCTCCATTAAGCATTGTAGCCATGAGAATATCATGTCCCTACAGATCGGCCAAGTAAAAACAGAAATCATAAGTAAAAGCAACCAACATAACATACATTCAATGATTTAGCAGAGTGGAAACATGTAGCCACCTGACACTCTATTAAAAAGAATTCCCATAGAAATATAAAAATCTCACTATATGGGAAACAGTCAAAGCTAAAATATACAAGCAAATTTTAGGTTTCTTATTCTAAACCATTGGATCTGAATCACATCAAATGCATTAAAAATGAAACTACAGAGACATCATGATGGATTACATGGTTGAGGGTGGACACACATTTAATGGTAAAGAACAGGTGTTATCTCTTGCTCTAGAGCACTTGAGAATTTGTAATGGACATATAGGTATATAAGTACATTCATATACACACGCATAACAATAACAGTATCTTCCTAGGATTAAAAGAATTGGGTTGAGGGGAAGAAACGTAAAACCAAAACGTAAATACTCCTACATTATATCTAAAATCTAATGAAAGCATGAATAAAACAGCCTAGCTAGCAAATGACTACTGGAATTTACCGGGCAATCGACTAAAGAAACATGTCTCAACAATTTCATCCTGCAGTTTTCAAACCCTGGTACTTCACACATAGGAGCATCTTCCTTCCCACTTCCATAAGCCCTGTGCAAAATGTTAGATCACATCACAAGAGTTGAAATAAACTGATAATATAATAGAGAAAAAGGGTGCGAAATAATAACCCCACTTGTAGCTCATAGGCCTCATACACCGTACATCTTCACATTTATATATTTTTGCATTTGCATAGCCAAGCTTTATTGTAATGTTACGTTCCAACTAACTTTTAAAACGCACGGTCTGCACAACAATCACAGGAAACCATAGAGGGGAAATATATCAATAATACAATCTTGCAAGGTTTTGCATAACCCTTCTTAAAGATTGAAGATGGAAAATAAAAGGGGTAGCATATTCAATTGATCAAAATATTGTCAAATATCTATGTAACCACGAGGAGATGATTGCCACTTCATATTCTATGGCAACTCATTTTGACAAACTTGATGTAGGTACCAAGTAACAGCTACTTATACTGAGCAAATATAAGCGGTTAGCAATAACCCTTATGAGTTATGACTTATGTCAATTGAGTAGATACTTTATTTCCATTTGAAACAGATCACACATGAGACAACAAAGAATAACCCTTATGAGTTATGACTTATGACAATTGAGTAGATACTTTATTTCCATTTGAAACAGATCACACATGAGACAACAAAGAATCTATATAACGGGAATTACATATATGTTCAAAGTTAAAGTGTTAAACAGCATTATCCTAGTGAAAAATTTAAAACAAAAGAATACCTGAACACCTGATATTGCTTTCACAACGGTTGACTTTCCATGGGCCACATGGCCTATGGTGCCTGCCAGGTTACAATATTACTCATCAGGATTAATGACCATCAATATAGAAAGAAGCTAACATAAATTTTTAAATCACAAAATTGTTCAAGTTCAAATTCTAATGCTGTAACAAATCGGAAATAAATACAGAACGTATTACCAATATTAATAGTAGCTTGCCGAGATATGACTTCAGGAGAAAGTGGATGCAATTTTGTCACATCCAACTTACTCAGGTCTTGTTCCATCAAACCCTTCCGTGACATGGTGGCTGCTTCCAATGAAGTGATTTTTGATGCTAAAGTATCTGATCTGCATTTATATAGATATTGATTATTGTTCAGCATCTTTTTTTTTAACTTTTCCAATATAAGCCTTCATATATCAGACCTATATAAATAGATTCGATTCGATTGTAACCAAAAAAAAAAAAGATTCGATTCGATTTGTATTTGTATTTGTATTTTTATTGGCATATCACAATCCAAAATTCTCAATACTAGACGGCAGTGTTCCCATAAGCAGAAAAAGCAAGAACATGAAAATAAAAAGAGTGAAAAACGAGAAGGGGTACCTCGAGTTAGGGTTTCGGCGCAGATGAGGAAGAAGAAGATTTCAGAATAGAGTCCGAGTGCGTTGTTGGAGGAGGGTGTATATCCTATCAATTTCCTCATCAATATAGTTATTGCTTTCGAAAAAAAAAATTATTGTTAGTATTAATTATTACTTGATTAATGATTTAACAACTTTAAACTAATATAGTGTGTCTTATGGAAATCCCTAAGTTTTAATGTTAATTTTTTCCTATGAAATTTCATAACTCATATTAATTCAATTATATATGTGCCTAAATACAAATTTTGTACTTTGTTAATATTAGATTTTTCTATTTTTTATCAAGAAAAGTATTCGTAAAAATCATAGTTATATTAATGTTGATATATAAACTGGAAAGTAATAAATATGTAAAAAAATAAATAATTCATAGTTTTTTATTTGGTTACAAATAGTTCATAATTTATTCATATTAAACCTAATATAAAATAGGATGAAATCAATTTAAATCTGTCTAAATAAAATTTCCACAATTTAAGTAAATTTGGACATACCCATTCTTTTTAGAAAAAAAACCAGAGAAGTAGTAAGCTATAAATACTTATTTGTGAAAATGGACATCTAAAAGTTAGGTCAGAAGAAAGATTGCATATATGCAATATGCATTTTGGGGATTATGAGGAGAACGATGCATGTAATGCAGAGTACTATAATGCAGAATGGAAATAATAGTAAAAATCAACTTAGTATTAGGGTAATTCATTTAAGGAAGCAAGGTTAGAGGTTAAGTTATATTGATTTTTGTTGCTTAGAAGATGCAATTAGTTGTCTTGTGGTATTATATGTCCTTTCTTTTAAAAATTAAATTAGCACTGTAAACTTTCATTTCTTCAGAGATGATCGACTACATGAAAATGATGTCAACTATATTAAATAGTACAAATCATATTTTGTTGTAGGAGTAGTGTCACTTGTAGATTAGGGGTGGGAAGGATGGAGATGGGATTAATTTTTGTTGTAAGGGTAGAAGGGACAATTTATCTAGTTGTGTAAGGTTACACAATTAAAAACTTGTGTATACTAGTATCCGAACCTGTGCGTCGCACGGATGAAATAATATGGTAAAAGAAATAAAAATGAAGTGAAAAGCAATAAATAATGTTTTTTATATGGCCTTTTGTTTTAACTGAGTCGAGATACATTTAGGTATGTTTTGGTGATGTTTAATTTTTACTTTGATTTTAGAGAAGACACTATCATACACATAATCATGTGTGTATTATATTCATAGGTATAATCTTGCATATGTTGATCACCATGCATTAAAAATATAGTAATTAAATATAAGATAAATTTCATCCAAATTGACGTAATGTAGAAAACTGAAATAACCCACATCTTAAATAGTATTTTACTTAGAGGTACAATGAACCAAATTACATAACAAATAGATTCAAAAAAAATCCTTAAAATGTGAAAACCACTTGAACTGGAAAATTCATTATAAAATAAATAATAGCAATGTAAAAATGCCTTCGATTTATTTTCGTATGAAGTGACATTTTTTCTTTTTCTTTTTCACAAGTCTCCACCTGCAAAGAATGAGACACCATAAAAATTACATCACTAACTGGTTAGGACTAAAACTATTTATTCAAGAGAGAAAAAATATATATTACTAAAATAATAACATATTTGTAGTCAGATGACAGATTAGTGCATATTTAAGTAGCTTTCAATTTCATGTGTGTAGTGATAGACAATTGTATTCCCAGCATGTAATAGCTTAAGCATCATAGGAACATATAATATCATAACATTTGACTAATATGATTATTCCAAAATAAGATGAATGCAATATGTACTTCAAATACATTATCAGAATCAATAATAGAAATCATCTAACGGCTTTAAGTAAAACTATTATTACCAACACAATTATTTGTCGGGCTGAAAGACTCCATGGGTATTTTGCCACACAATATCTCTTGCAACCTTCAATCATAATATTCAACAACAAAAATAAAAGGAATCACACAATTGGATTGGAATCTCATCATTCAAGTACCAAATAGAAATAACAACATATTATATGATAATTTGAAAGTACAAAGTAATTTCAATTGACTACAAATATTAGATAAAGAACAAACCTCAAATATTTTCAAAGACCTCCCTGTAGACAACATTTGTTGTTGAAGTGGTATTTTTTCCTTCATCATCCAGCATTAGGATTCTTAACCCTTTTCTACTTTTGACTCTTGATACTGCTACGTAGAACTGACCATGAGTGAATACTGGTCTAGGAAGGTATAATCCAACATGGCTCAAAGACTGCCCTTGACTCTTGTTGATGGTCATTGCGTAACAAACCGCTAATGGAAACTGTCGCCTTTCAAATTTGAATGGAAGACCAGAGTCTTGGAGAATCAAACTCATTCTACCAATGTAAACTTTTTTCCGGAATTTGTTCTGGTCACAACAGTCGCACCGATCACATGTGGGCACAAATCCTCTATTAAAAGTCTAGTTCCATTACATAATCCAGAGGATTGGTCTAAGTTTCTTAGAAGCATGACAGGCACCCCTTTCTTCAACACCAATTTGTGATTTGGAATTCCATAACATTTTACTTCATGTAGAAACTCTGGGGTTAACCATGCAGCTTCAATATCGTTGTCCTCATCAGACTTGCAAGCAGAATCACAACTCAGATATTCTTTTTCTTCCCCTTCAATGCAAGATAAAATATATTAATTGACTTTTTCAACTGATTCTAATGTGGGGGCTAATATAGCTCTTTCTTGATAAAAGGTTGGATCTGTAAGATGAGAAACCATATCTGGATAAACAAACTGTATAAGTTGGAGCAACGGTTCAGATGGATCAGTAATCAAAAGATCATGAGGAACATCAATAAGCATTTCACCGTCATCATTGGTTGCTGATTCACCGTTTCCCAATTTAAGAATCCACTCATCAAATTCTTTGACGTCATCATTATCTTAATGTCCATTCGTATTGAGTAACCTCATATTTTCGGTCAAGGAAAGAACTTTGCAGTTTTCCCATAAATATGAAGAATTTACAGTTGGTGCAACTATATCTTGTCTAGACCCCTTTTGAATAACAGGGAGTATTTGTCTGAAATCCCCTCCTAATACAACTACCTTACCTCCAAACGGTTTATTGGCATTTGTTCGATTCTCAGATGACATTATATCCTTGAGTGTCCTATCAAGAGCTTCAAAGCAAAATCTGTTCAACATAGGCGCTTCATCCCATATGATCAAAGAAGATTGCTGCAACAACTTTGCCTTCAAGCTACCCTTGCTGATTTTACAGGTTGAGGTTTCATTGATATTAAGGGGAATTGAGAATCTTGAATGTGCCGTTCTGCCCCCGGGAAGAAGTAGTGATGCAATTCCACTTGAGGCCACATTTAATACAATTTTACCAATTGCTCGTAGGCCAGCTGATAAAGTCTTCCAGATGTAAGTTTTTCTCGTTCCTCCATAGCCGTAGACAAAGTAAAACATACCTGAATATTTGGTTACTGCACCCATGATTTGATCATGCACCTTTCTCTGTTCATCAGTTAAGGATGACACCAGGTTTGCATGCATGTCTTGCATTTCTTCACTATTGTATGCCATCTCATCGACAACAAATTTATTCCGGTAGTGTTCCACCCCGGATAAGTCATAATTTGAGAAGCATGTAAAATCTGCCAAAGACTTCCCATTAGATTGCAAAATGTTGTCAATTTTTAGAAGACACAGTTTCTTCAGTTCTGTTTCTTCAATTATCAAATCTGCAAAAAAAAAAGGAAGAAGCATAAGTATGCATATTAATACGCATTGGAAGAATTTTTAATGTAATTAGCATGTTACCTGGTCTATCAAGGGACATGCGTAATGAATATTCAATGTCTTCAGACAATAACTGCCAAGTACTTTCCCATACATGGTCCGGTCTGCTCATAGAATTTGTTATGAGCAAAGAAACAAATAACCCTCTTAACTGGTTACCTGATCCAAGCTCACTGGCCTCTCTAATAGCACCAATGTACTGTTTATCGTCAGACAACAATCCAAGAGCATAACATGCTTTTTGGTAAGTACTGTGAATTTCCCCTTTTACGGTCCTTATGCTCTCAAAGCTAGTGCATCCTCTTTGAATAGCCAATAACATCCTCATGTAATATAATTCTCCAGTACCTGGTGGAATATATGTTCGTCTTCCAATTGAGTATCCTTGTTTCCTCAACTCCCATATTCTGTCCTTTTCATTATACACAAATTTACTTGGAAACTCAGAGTAGGTCAAACTTCTTGCTTCTGGTATCTTTTTGTTGGCATCCATCCACGCCAAAAACATTGTGGTACAGTCCTTCTTTTTTTCCAGTACATCTGTAATGTCTTCATGATCTTCAAAAAGAACGGACTGTTGATTCTCAAGGTGGAATTTTAATCTTTTTACCGGAGGCCACCTGAGATGAATGTCAAATGCAAAAGAAATAATTAGTAATTTTATGGGGGCATCAAAGATAACCTATGTAAAGTTGAATACAGTAGTACAATTAAAAGTAACCATGAAAGTATAGGTAGAATCAAATAATTATTAGGTTTGCGTGTTTTGATGAATAATCACCTTTCATGGATCTCAAACTTAAAAGTTCTCCATACTGCTTCACACGGTGAAAGGTAGCGACAATCATAGTACTGCTTTATTTCGTCAACAACACGTTTATTTCCAGATGATTCAGCAGTTGTTGTAATCTCAGCAGTGACCCTGTCTGGTCCTTTGTTAACATATTTGAACAGTTACTTGATGGAATTCGACTTGTTGCAATACTCGACATTAATATGCGCCTGATACCTCATTAGAAATTTTGGGTTATAAGGTACAACGTTCTTGTTATCAAGTTCAATTCCATTCTTCATAACTTTAATGTCAGACTGTCTTCTACGATAATGTGGATACCCATTATCATCAATAGTTGTAGAATTCTGGAATTTCTTTGGGAAGTACTTAGTACACTTTCCATTCTTCATGCATGCACATTTTGGATTAGCTTTACCACATGGTCCATGCATCATGTAGGTGGAAACAGCATCATACAATCTAGGGTATAATTGAGGATCTGGCAATTCTGCTGATATCTTTTTGTCAAAATCATGAGGTGAGGTAAGCTTGCTTTCACCATGTAACCATAATAGTATATGAGCATGCGGAAGACCTCGCTTCTGGAACTCAATTGTGTACATTCCTATTTTTAATCAAGGAAATTATTTTGTAGGTGTTAGTAGCATAAATACTTGAAATAGATATAGCTAAAGTTAACTAACATAATTGAAAGTTAATGAAACTTGTAAGTAATCTGACCTGCATCAACTTCACCAAATATTTTTTCCTTCTTAAGATCTGAAATAAGATTATCAACCTTCATCTTGAACACTCGACATACTATATCTGGTCGCTCGTCTGGTTTTAGGTTTCTGGAACGCACAAAATCTGAGATTTCTTTCCAATTAGAATTGCAAGTGATTGTAATAAAAAGGTCTGGAAATCCCATCTTCTTACATATCGCCATAGCATCCTGGCAATTGCTGAACATAAATCTCGCTCCACCAGTGAATGAAGGTGGAAGTATGATGCGTGTTCCGATAGATGACGGTTATGTATCACCTCTATTTACAGCTTCTTGTGTGCCTGACAGGACATCACATCTTATTTTGTGTTGATTTTTCCTATACCATGATAGCCCTCGAGACTCAATCATTGTGTATGCATCAACAACAAATTGCTGAAATAGTCTACCATCATTTACAATAGTACCGAGCTCATCCACCTTTTCTTGAATTTTGAAAGCAATGAATTCTCTAAGCGAAACTGTAATCCTTTTTCGATTTCCTTCAAGCAACACAGAGCCTCTTATGGGTATGTCATCTTGCCATCCATCTTGACCAAGAGGAAACAATAACGGATACTGCAAAGGAATGAAAGAAGCATGAGTTTCATAAATTCTTTCCAGCCGACCAGAAGTCTTCTTAACAATGATGTCCTTTCCAAGGTCAACTTCACTAATATCACCAACAATCAAGGCAGCAACTTCATCGCATGTTGGAAGGTTATAAGTCCTTGGATCCTTTGACCTACTTCTGTATAATCTAAGTGAGACATTAAGTGAGTTGTCCACTGCTAAGACGTCTCTGACACGTCTAAATAGTTGTGCTAGAACATTTTTTTCATCGATCATTTGTTGCAGGTCTTGAACTAATGATGCATCAAAATTTTCCTTATCAGAACCAGACCTGTATTGAAGAAACATGATTTGTAATTGTAATGGTTAGTAAATGCAAGATTTAAAAAAACAATTACATAGATTTGAAGCAAACTTACCTAAAATGATTCATCATGTTAGCTATCTCATTGTTTGTGTCATAGATATACAATTGTGCGAATTTCGGTCTGGTACCATTTTCAGGAAGCAAGCTGCCAATGCGATGATAGTTTTGACCACACAGAGTGAATTGGGGTGGTGCAGAGCCATTGTTAAGAGAAGTATCAACTTTACCACCAATAGAAGTGAAGGAAAACATGCTGTTATATGCCCTGATATTTTGCTTGAAGTGTTTGCTTCTAGGGTCGGTACCATTGTTTAAATTTAATAGCAACAATGGGGGTTCTTTTAGTAAGGGAAGCTCAATCTTGCCTTTCATAAAACATATTGAAAAATCAGGACTTAGACTTGTTCTAGTCTTTTCTGACCTTTCTTCGTACCAAACAATTGCCTGACACATGGAGCACGTGTAATTCGGTTCCCCCAGATTGAAAGCAGCTGTAATTTGTTTACAAATGTATTATCAAAAACTCATAAGTAGATAATCTTTTATTATAGTCTAAGCAGTAAAAATATTTTTGAATATTTAACTAAACAAAACAGTAAATTATGATGTTACCTTCAACTTCCCCTTCTTGATGTACGTCAGAGTAAACAAGATCATGGTTATGTTGAGGTGTAGCTTCACCTTGCATGGTTTCAGCAGAACCTTAAAATGCCATTTTAATCATAATATGGTTAGAATTTTATTTTTCCAATATATAGATTGATTGAAATTGATGTTGTGGTGTGCGAGGCCATGAAACATTATAAAATCTAATTGCACTTGATTATAAACTTTCCAGGGTGCATAATGTGATTAATTTGTTCATGAGTTAGTTAGGAACATATGTTATCCACTAAAGCTACATGTATATGAAGGCTTACCTGATTGAAATGGTTAGAATTTTATTTTTCCAATATATAGATTGATTGAAATTGATGTTGTGGTGTGCGAGGCCATGAAACATTATAAAATCTAATTGCACTTGATTATAAACTTTCCAGGGTGCATAATGTGATTAATTTGTTCATGAGTTAGTTAGGAACATATGTTATCCACTAAAGCTACATTTATATGAAGGCTTACCTGATGGATTTCCACCACAAGATGAATTTTTTTTTTCATTCTTGTCTTTCTTTGGAACCGTGTCTCTTTAGCCAATTCTTTTCGCATTCGTCCTGTCATTTGAATATTGGAAGATATGTTCTCAATTCCAGTGTATTTAATAAATATTTATAATTTAATGTAAGTTGGAATAAACATAATCATAGATAGGATGAGTTATAGCTCTACCTTGCATGATTTCTAGGTGGGTTCCACTCAAGCTGTTTTTCCGCATTGCAGAACCTTGCGATGCCATGTTAGTCATGATATGCTCGGAATTTGAGTTTTGGAACATATCTTTATTGAGAAAGTTTGATGTGGTATGTTGAGCCG
Organism: Lotus japonicus; assembly: GCF_012489685.1. NCBI lineage: Eukaryota > Viridiplantae > Streptophyta > Magnoliopsida > Fabales > Fabaceae > Lotus > Lotus japonicus. The sequence goes on along the minus strand of NC_080045.1, from coordinate 36,860,724 downwards.
TGTAACCTTATAACATCCAATTTCACTTGATTATAAACTCCGCCGCATATATAATGTGATTAACGTGTACTTGATTTTTTTAGGAAAATAAGGTATACAGTAAAGATATTTGAGTTGCAAGTCTAACCTGATGTATTTTCACCACCCGATGAATGTTTTACATTCATTGTTGACTTTCTTTGCCGCCGTGGTTCTTTAGCAATTTCCTTTTGCATTTGTTCAGTCATTCATATATTGGGAGACACATTCTCAATACCTGTGAATTGAATTATTATTTAGGAAAATAAGATACATGATTTTTTTAGGAAAATAAGGTACCCAGTTAAGATATTTGTTCTCAATTCTTGTAAATTGATTTATTATGTAGGGAAATAAGGTATATATGATTTAATTAGGAAAATAAGGTATGCAGTAAAGATATTTCAGTTTGAAGTCTAACCTGGTGTATTTCCACCACGCGATGAATATGGTATATTCATTTCTTCAGAGATGATCGACTACATGAAAATGATGTCAACTATATTAAATAGGCTTAATCCTCAAATTGGTCCCTGTCTTTGTGTCGCCGTCTGATCTAAGTCCCTCACCGGAAAAATTTGTGGAAAAGGTCCTCATCAATGCAAAATGTCTGGAGCAGGTCCTCGCCGGAGCCCGGAGCTCCGGCGAGTGATGATTTGGCACGCTGACTAGTTTAATGATGCTTATGTGGATTTAAAAAAATAAAATAAAAAATAACACATCAGAAATTTAATTTAATTAACAAAAATAAAATCAATTAACAAAAGTAACTCTAATTCCATCCACAGGTTCATCTTCATCATTCTAACCCAAAAACCCCTTTTCCATTACATCAAACTCAAAATCTCCTTCTTCTAATTCCACGTGATTACTCACCACGCCGTCGAATTGATAATGAAGGGTGGCTGAACAATTGCTACAAACTTGTCAAGGAAAATCAAATTCAAATTTCCGTTTCTCTTCTTATCCCACATGATTTCTCCTTCTCATCATCACCGTGTCGAATTAAACCGCTTCGTTTCCACTCCACGGTGGCCGAACACAAACTCCTCCTCGTCCTGGCTACGAACGTGAAGGTGGTTAGATCTGGGTTTTTCTCGAACCTCTGCTCTGTCGCCATCCACGTTCGTCAAATCTGGGTTTTTTCATGAGCCTCTTGATGCTGCAGAACAAGATGCAAGATGCATCTGGGGATTTTTCCCTTTAGGATTTTATGGGGTTCTTATCTATGGGTTTTTTGGGTTCTTATTTCACCCTTTCACCAAAGCCCAGTTCAATTTCCCAATCATCTCAATCTCATCTTCCTTCGCCTTCAGCTTCTTCATCACGCCCATTTCAACTGCTTTAATTAGCCTCTTCGCTTGCTTCTTGCATTTTTCATCTACCTCCATTCTCACCTTCTCCATCTGAAGAAATCAATAAAACAAAAACAGATGAATGAGCGAGAGAGAAGGAGAGAGGAACATGGAGCCATTTGGGTTTGTTTGGGGAGAATTTGTGTGAATCAGAAGAACAAAAACAGATGAATTTGTGGGATTTGGGGGGAATTGGGGTTAATTTGGGGAGAATTTGGATTTGTTAATTAAATTATGATTAGTTAATTAATTTAGATTAATTTTGGTTAATGTGGGTAATTAATATTTTAATTTTATTTTAAGCCATGTCAGCTCATTCGTCCTAGTCAGCATGCCAAATCATCACTCGCCGGAGCCTGGAGCTCCGGCAAGGACCTGCTCCAGACGTTTTGCATTGATGGGGACCTTTTCCACAAATTTTTCCGATGAGGGACTTAGATCAGACGGCGACACAAAGACAGGGACTAATTTGAGGATTAAGCCTATTAAATAGTACAAATCATATTTTGTTGTGGTAGTAGTGTCACTTGTAGATTAGGGGTGGGAAGGATGGAGATGGGATTAATTTTTTTGTAAGGGTAGAAGGGACAATTTATCTAGTTGTGTAAGGTTACACAATTAAAAACTTATGTATATTAGGTGGATCCCTAACTAGGGTGGGCAAAAGGTAATTATTTGTTTTTCATAAAGCATAAAGAAATTTCCTCAGTCATCATACCACATGGATTTAATTAATGCTATATGGATTTTTTTATTTTTTTAACACAACTCATCTTCTTCCCCTTCTCCCTCACCTTCCCTTGAAGTTCAAGTATAAATATAATAACCTCTCACCTTTGGCTTTCTCTTGAACATATTTATTCAATTTTGAATATTGATATATTTAATTTGAGCGGTTGAAACTAGACGGCTATAATCATGAGTTTGTAAATTTATGAGACTATAAAAGTACAATTAAGCTTTTGAAATATTGATAAAATTAAAATAAAATTCAATGTTTTTTTAATGCTTAGTCCAACAAGTGAGGGGCAAAACTACGGCTTCCATTCCCCCACTTCACCATCCTCATTTGTTCACAATAACTAAATTACTTCTAAATGTTCAAAATAATTTATCAGCTCTCTTCTCTAACAACACAACAGGTGTCTCACAACACAACATAAACAAACTTGTTTATGAAAGTTAAATAATTGTCTCCCTTCCCATATACCTAAATTCATCTCACGTTTCTATAACTGGTGTTTGTATTTCAACACAGTGCAGGGGCAGGAGGGACATCAAGAGTGATTCCGGCTTGAATTTGACCCCACCCGATAAGACGCCAAAGCTTCTTGACACGTCGACTAAGTGCGATCTTCTCACCCTTGCTAGTACACACAGGGGTAGTGAGTTGCAATTTAGCAAGGTCATTCTTCACAGCAATTACTTTGCCACCTGCTGACATTGATCCAATGTTCAACAGTAGCGGCTCTCCTTTGGTCAGCTTAGCTACCTTTTCCTGTCTCTCTGAGCCTTTTGTTCGGACACCAAGAAGCCGCCGAAGCAAGAAAAAGTTAACCTGCAATACCAAGTCACCAATTCATCTACAAATAAAGTTTTTCCAGCAACAGGAGAACTGAATGTCATCTCTCTCGCAAGTCATGACAAGGAAGCTTAACACACAAGTAAAAATGAATAACGAAGATATTTTGAAAGGCAAGTTATTTATCCCCACTTGTCATTATGAACTAAATAACCACCTACCTCAAGTTCAACAAAAACCTCAGGCAGTGATCCAACCTCTCCAAGAATATGCCCTACCAACTGGTCACCACGCGTCAAAGTAGGATCCATCGTGGTCCCAACACCAATAAGGCCTCCAGGCACAGCAAATTGAAGCTCATTTTGTTCAGCGTACAATGAAACTATCCTGGAGTATATGGGTGTGCATTGAATGTTTCCATTCACATCTTTACCAATTAACCCAGGTCGAACTTCAATGAATTGGTTGACCTTTAAAACACCCTGTAAAATACAAATTGTCAGCTTTGCTTTACACCCTGTAAAAGTTTTGGAAAATAACATGCATCAAGAGTTTCCAAAACAAAAATCAACAAATTAGAAGGCCACTTGCTTCTCATTCATTAAGCATCCATGTATTATAAAGCACACAACATACACTTCAAAAATCTACAGCAGACTTAACATTTTAAAAATTATACATATAAATGTAAAGGCAGATATCATTCCAAACACCAAAATACTGACATTCTGTTTGTCAACAGAATGGCATACAATGTTCCATGTATTCTGAAAAATTACATGTGTAAATAAGTTTTCAAAAATAGAAAAAGATTCAACAAATTGAAGGCCGTGTATTACTCATTGATTAAGAATCCATGTATAATAGGGCTCACCCTTGGCAATTGGCATTATTCGCCAAACACTTTCAAATTCTACAGTAGAATCATTCCAACCATTAAAAATATTAACATCTGCAAGTTCGTCGTGCAAATGAAGAATTATATTTGGGAAATGGACCAGAAAAAGAATTACCCTCAGAATGCTTCCACCAGCTACACCTCCTTTTATTTCATCAACCTCATAACCAGGTTTATTGACATCAAATGATCGAATTAATATCATATTTGGTGGAGAAATGAAGTTCCTTTCGGGGATTGGGATCTTTTTCACAATATATTCACACACAACATCAATGTTATACTTCAATTGTGCTGAAATAGGTACCACAGGTGCCGTAACAGCAACAGTTCCCTGGTAAACCACCAAAAAAGAAGAGTATGCTCAGGACAGTGTAAGGGATTCACATGTATAGCATAGACCACTTCAAAGAACACTTACTGCAATGAACTTCTGAATATCTTCATGCTGATTGATTGCCACGTTTTCTGGGATTAGGTCTACCTTGTTCTGAAGGATTATAATGTGCTGCAGACGCATAATTTCAACCGCAGCTAAATGCTCAGAAGTTTGAGGTTGAGGGCAGCTTTCATTAGCAGCAATGAGTAGCAGAGCTCCATCCATGATTGCTGCTCCATTAAGCATTGTAGCCATGAGAATATCATGTCCCTACAGATCGGCCAAGTAAAAACAGAAATCATAAGTAAAAGCAACCAACCTAAACATATATTCAATGATTTAGCAGAGTGGAAACCTGTAGCCACCTGACACTCTACTAAAAAGAATTCCCATAGGAATATAAAAATCTCACCATATGGGAAACAGTCAAAGCTAAAATATACAAGCAAATTTTAGGTTTCTTATTCTAAGCCATTGGATCTGAATCACATCAAATATATTAAAAATGAAACTACAGAGACATCATGATGGATTACATGGTTGAGGGTGGACACATTTAATGGTAAAGAACAAGTGTTATCTCTTGCTCTAGAGCACTTGAGAATTTGTCAATAGACATATAGGTATATAAGTACATTCATATACACACGCATAACAATAACAGTATCTTCCTAGGATTAAAAGAATTGGGTTGAGGGGAAGAAACGTAAAACCAAAACGTAAATACTCCTACATTATATCTAAAATCTAATGAAAGCATGAATAAAACAGCCTAGCTAGCAAATGACTACTGGAATTTACCGGGCAATCGACAAAAGAAACATGTCTCAACAATTTCATCCTGCAGTTTTCAAACCCTGGTACTTCACACATAGGAGCATCTTCCTTCCCACTTCCATAAGCCCTGTGCAAAATGTTAGATCACATCACAAGAGTTGAAATAAACTGATAATATAATAGAGAAAGAGGGTGCAAAACAATAACCCCACTTGTAGCTCATAGGCCTCGGACACCGTGCATCTTCACATTTATATATTTTTGCATTTGCATAGCCAAGCTTTATTGTAATGTTGCGTTCCAACTCACTTTTAAAACGCACGGTCTGCACAACAATCACAGGAAACCATTGAGGGGAAATATATCAAGAATACAATCTTGCAAGGTTTTGCATAATCCTTCTTAAAGATTGAAGATGGAAAATAAAGAGGGTAGCATATTCAATTGATCAAAATATTGTCAAATATCTATGTAACCACCAGGAGATGATTGCCACTTCATATTCTATGGCAACTCATTTTGACAAACTTGATGTAGGTACCAAGTAACAGCTACTTATACTGAGCAAATATAAGCGGTTAGCAATAACCCTTATGAGTTATGACTTATGTCAATTGAGTAGATACTTTATTTCCATTTGAAACAGATCACACATGAGACAACAAAGAGTCTATATAACGGGAATTACATATATGTTCAAAGTTAAAGTGTTAAACAGCATTATCCTAGTGAAAAATGAAAAATTTAAAACAAAAGAATACCTGAACACCTGATATTGCTTTCACAACGGTTGACTTTCCATGGGCCACATGGCCTATGGTGCCTGCCAGGTTACAATATTACTCATCAGGATTAATGCCCATCAATATGGAAAGAAGCTAACATGATTTTTTAAATCACAAAATTGTTCAAGTTCAAATACTAATGCTGTAACAAATCGGAAATAAATACAGAACGTATTACCAATATTAATAGTAGCTTGCCGAGATATGACTTCAGGCGAAAGTGGATGCAATTTTGACACATCCAACTTACTCAGGTCTTGTTCCATCAAACCCTTCCGTGACATGGTGGCTGCTTCCAATGAAGTGATTTTTGAAGCTAAAGTATCTGATCTGCATTTATATAGATATTGATTATTGTTCAGCATCTTTTTTTTAACTTTTCCAATATCAGCCTTCATATATCAGACCTATATAAATAGATTCGATTCGATTGTAACCAAAAAAAACAAAGATTCGATTCGATTTGTATTTGTATTTGTATTTTTATTGGCATATCACAATCCAAAATTCTCAATACTAGTTCCCATAAGCAGAAAAAGCAAGAACATGAAAAGAAAAAGAGTGAAAAACGAGAAGTTGTATTTGTATTTGTAATTTTATTGGCATATCACAATCCAAAATTCTCAATACTAGACGGCAGTGTTCCCATAAGCAGAAAAAGCAAGAACATGAAAAGAAAAAGAGTGAAAAACGAGAAGGGGTACCTCGAGTTAGGGTTTCGGCGCAGATGAGGAAGAAGAAGATTTCAGAATAGAGTGAGTGCGTTGTTGAAAAACGAGAAGGGTACCTCGAGTTAGGGTTTCGGCGCAGATGAGGAAGAAGAAGATTTCAGAATAGAGTGTGAGTGCGTTGTTGATAGGATACTGATTAGGGTTCGCCAAGAATTTTTATATAAAATGGCAACTTTTTTTTTTTTGGCTTAATCCTCATATTAGTCCCTGTCTTTGTGTCGCCGTCTGAAACAGGTCCCTGACCGGAAAAAATTGTGGTTTAAATCCCTCTCTTTTAAAAACGTATGGAGCAAGTCCTCGCCGGAGCTCCGGCGAGTGATGATTTAGCGTGCTGACTGTGTAAATGATGCTTACGTGGATTTTAAAAAAAATAAAAAAATTACACATAAGGAAAATAAATTAATTTAAAAACCCAAAATTAATTAAAAAAATCTAATCCCGAATTAATTAAAAAACCCAAAATTAAGCAATTCATTTCCTAGAAATTCATCTCCTCCTTCATCTTCTCAAAAAAAGAAAAACCTAATTTCCTAATTCATCCAGAACCCCCAAATTCATCTCCTCCTCCTTCATCTTTTTAATCTTCTTCTTCACCATCAACATCATCAAAGACCCATGAAAACGACACCACCACCACCTGCAACCCCCACCTTCTACCCCTGAAAACCTGCAACCGACTGCAACTGATTGTCTGTGAGAGAAAAAAGGAAAAAGTGAAAGGAAATGGCGAGTGGTGTTGGTTGGCGACTTCGCGGTGGTGGTGAATCGTCAAATCTGGGCAAGGAGCGGCGGAGGTAGCTTATGGGTTTGGTTTCATGGAGGCAGATCGGAGCCCTCAGAAAAGCGTGGTCTCCCGTTTCTCTTCCCTTCGCCTTCAGGTACCATCGCACCCACGCCCCACCATTCGGACCCAAATCGAAGAGACCTAGGACCTGTGCACCGCTGCGCCAACAGTCGCGACCAACACCCAGACCTCTGTCGTGAGCTGCGTCTTCATCGAAGATGAACCTAGATTTGTGCAAGGCTGGAAAGAACAAAACAATTCTGGGTTGCGGTGGATGGGGTTGTAGTGAGGTGGGTAGAAGATTGAGCAGGCTGCAGCAATACCCATGTGTGTCTGGGTTTTGAATCCTTGTTCTGGGTTTCCTCTGTTGGTTTGTGCACTGTTCTGGGTTCTTAATGCTAGTTCTGGGTTTCCTTCATCTCCTCTCCCACTATTTTTTATGCCCATGGAAATAAAGCTTGCAACTTTAAAGTCAAACTTAGCAAAATTGGGTTTTGCCCTTACGCCTTCATCTCCCACTAGCTTTGAATATTTATCTTCTGGTTTTTCCCTTATGCCAGTACCTTTATTTTAGATATATGAAGAATTTAGGGTATTTTTAATTATTGATTTTACCTTATCTGGTTGTGGGGTTTGATGGTGGAGGTTGAGTTGATGATGTCTGGCCAAAATTGATGAAGGGTGATGAGACAAAGATGAAGATGGATGATTTCAGATGATATGTTGTTGAAGATGATATGGTGGGTGGGTATGATGGGAGAGGGAGAAAGATGAGAAGGTGGAGAAAATTTGTTAATTAAAGTACCCTGAAGTAAAAAATTGAGAGGGTTGAATTGTTTTAAAAAAATTGGGGTTTTAATTTTATTAATTTAATTTAATTTTCTGATATGTAATTTGTTTTTTATTTTTTATTTTTTTTTAAATCCACGTAAGCATCATTTACACAGTCAGCACGCTAAATCATCACTCGCCGGAGCTTCGAGCTCCGGCGAGGACTTGCTCCATACGTTTTTAAAAGAGAGGGATTTAATCCACAAATTTTTCCGATCAGGGACCTGGTTCAGACGGCGACACAAAGACAGGGACTAATATGAGTATTAAGCCTTTTTTTTGGGTCAAAAAGTTCTTATCATTGCAAAATGGCCAAACGGCCGAGGCATTACCGAGAGGCCCAACTTAAGGGCTAGAGAGTTACACAAGTGCTGCTTAGAATAAAACAAGAGGATTAAATCTAGCCTAGTCTTATTATACAAACTGGCCTAGTTAAAAGACTCAAGTTGGCATAGAGCGGATGTGACATCTGTGTAAGGATTTTGCGAGTTTCTTTTTAAACTGAAATTTTGCGAGTAAATGACCTATACCCAAAAAGTTTTATGAATAGGATGATCATTGGATCAAGCTCATGTACTCTTATCTCTTTACTAGTTTATTTTACTCGTGCGTTGCCGGGGCATTATTTTTTATTTTGTACAGTTTTTTTAATGTTTTTTTTTAATTATTTATTCGTAAGTAAAGAAGAAGAAAATAATATTTTTTATATTTTTTTTGTCGAATTGTTAATTTATATTTTTTTATTGTGTTTTTATTTGTCGTAGGTTTTTTTATGAGTGTATTTGATTTTTTTATATGTGTTGTATATCCTTGTTTATATAATTGATACTTCAGATTTATTCTTTTGATATAACAATTTTATTTTACTTTACAGATAAAAGAAGTCTTTTTTATTTGTAAGATCTTACTTTTTAGTTCCATAACTCATATGCATTTTTTTTTTTAAACTTTTCCAATATAAGCCTTCATATATCAGACCTATATAAAAGATTTGATTCGATTGGAACCAAAAAAAAAGATTCGATTCGATTTGTATTTGTATTTGTATTTTTATTGGCATATCACAATCCAAAATTCTCAATACTAGACGGCAGTGTTCCCATTTGCAGAAAAAGCAAGAACATGAAAAGAAAAAGAGTGAAAAACGAGAAGGGTACCTCGAGTTAGGGTTTCAACGCAGATGAGGAAGAAGAAGATTTCAGAATAGAGTCCGAGTGCGTTGTTTTTCTTTTTGAATAGGATTCTGATTAGGGTTCGCCAGGAATTTAGATAAAAAAGGCAACGTTTTTTTTGGGTCAAAGAGTTCTTATCATTGCAAAAAAACCAAACGGCCGAGGCATTACAGAGAGGCCCAACTTAAGGGCTAGAGAGTTACACAAGTGCTGCTTAGAATAAAACAAGAGTATTAAATCTAGCCTAGTCTTATTATACAAACTGGCCTAGAGGTCTCTTGCTCCTCTCTTCTGATTTCTCAACACGTTATAAGCACCATAATCCTCTCCTTTCAAGCAAGTATGCATCATGATTTTTTTTCCTCACTTCAGGTGTGAACATTTTCCTCACTTCTCCTTTTATCTATCTACTAGTACTTTTACCCGTGCGATGCACGGGGATACTAATTTTAGTTTATAGCATGTAATTTGATTAAAATCTGTGTTTTTTGTTACTTTTTTAAGAAAAATTTCATGAATAGAAAAATAAGATTAAAAAAAAACAAAAAATTGATTTTTTTGATAATAAATGTGTCTGATTTACTGAAATGAATGTCTAATAACTGGTTCATTCACCAAGATTTGATTCCTGACTCTTCACCTTGCAAATCTCTTCATTTCCCTTTGCTCACCAAGTGAGTTACCCTTCCCCCCCGAATGCCTAATAACTAACCACTAAATTGTATTTAATTTCTATGTTAAATGATTGATAGTGCAAATACATTACCCCCGCCTCCTACTTGCATAGAATAGATATTGCAGTTAAACCACAAAAAACAGTAGATGATTGATATAAAACTCTAGTAAAGTGCACTCATCTACCACGTCATGAAATAAATTGCATCACCTAAAACTAAATATATATAAATGAAGACTAACTGGATAATTACAAACTCTCAAGCTGAAGTTCATTTATTTTAGGAGACCATAGCATTAGCCATTAACATTAGCATCATCTTCATCAACATCTCTTGTTTCACTGAACATGTAATGACTTAGATATTCCATCAAGTAATGACTTAGACATATATCAAGGATGTTTCTACGCCTATTTTGGTTAATTAACAAACACTTTGCGCCTTCAGTCAACGCTACATCTTCCTCATGGCATCCAAATCCAGAGCTATAAGTATAATAGAGGTATAAACTTTGAACAATAACAGGCCCCCCTCAATGACAGAGTTATCAATCAGAGCAAATATCTGCTTGTTCAACTTTCTGTATCCTCTATGTTGGTTCAACTTTCCAAACATGAACTCTTCAAATTCGGGATCAACTATGTATTATGCAGCATTTTCATTGTTGATTTCTTAACTTTAAGAAAAACACCATTAAAAGTTTGTCTCAATCTCAATAGCTGTAGAATCCTCCTTGTCTTAGGATGCATGGCATTAATGCCAAGGATACGAATAATAAATAAGAGAGAGCTTAGCATTAGGATCTACATAAAATCAACCTTTCGGCTTTTCCTCACATTTCAATGGAATCAATTCCATTTTCTGCTCATTGCACTCCTTCGCGCACTGCTTAGTCCTGTTGTAGATAATCTTACGACTCTTGGCTCTCTTTTCTTCTTAGCAGCTTCAAGCTCCTGCTTTTTCACCAAGGCAGGTCCCTCTCCCGCTTCTTATACAATGTCCTACATGCAAAGAGAATTTGATCAATAATAGTAAAGAAGAGGTTACCTAGAATTATGCTCCTTGACTGACTAAGACCTAAAATAATTTGTACACTTGATGCTAAAATTATTTCACCTTCAGCCTCAAGTTATTTCAGTAAATTATTTCAAGCTTTCATGCCAAATCCCAATATCTTAGATCAAATTTAAGTCCCAAAGATCTGAAGCAGCAACCAAGCAGCCTCTAGTTATTTCAGTAAATGAATAAATCAATGTGCATGAAGATAAAAGTTTGCTAATAGATCATGGTAACTTAGGTTGATCATGGGAAATGGGTAGGAGCTAAATTTGAAAGTTAAAGGGGAAAAAAAAAAGGCATAAATGCAAGAAGGTGAAGTTGGACCAATAACCTAAGAAGGAAAAGCGCAGGAAAGAGCTTGTTGAGGAAACATATGTATGAATCTAAATCAATTTATTTGAAAATGTAGATCAAGTGCACAAATGTCCCAGAACAGCAAGTCTTAGAGTCCAAAAACACAACAGATTTTGTATTAAGGAGACAAAAAGTAGTAGGATGAAATAAAATTTAATCAGCTATAGAAAAGATATATGTCTAGCATTGGAATTTATTAGTTGCAGCTAATGTAAGAACTTTCTTTGACAACATTACATCTCCAACATGGTCACACTCACACCCAACATAGAAAGTGCTAACCTGTTAAAACTCCCCATGTTATGAGATCAGCGAATTGCATAACAAACATTAGATGTTAAGAAAATTAACAAACTTGCTGCATTAAAGAAAGAAATTTATAAAATGCATGTAAATGAAGCAATTTAAGGGTGAAGCGAATTAAGCCAAAGCCAAAGAAAGAGCACACTTACCTATTCACTTTTTGAGATGTAAAATTAGATTCCCATTGGTTTAGAACTTTCACCTCCCATATGTTGTTCGAAACCTTGTAAGCTACTCAGTGGTTGCAGCTGATTCTGAAGTAATTCCAGCAGGTACTACCAAAATTAAGTGTTTTCATGCTCTAGCTGCTACATTAAAATGAATAAAATATATCAGAATCATGGATAAAAGAAATAAAGAGGTGGGAGTATATTTGGCAGCAACATAACAATCAAAAGAATGTCAAAGTAGTATGAAATATTTTGAATTTCTTTTTAGGTCAGATAGGGAATATGATAAGGATTATTTTTCCAGACCACATGCCCACCACGCTTTTCTTTTTTTCTTCAAGTTACCTTCTTGATTTTTATCATGTCTGATTAATTGCTTATGCCCTGGTTCATAGCTGCATAGATAAATATTAATGTGCTTGGAAAACCAAAAGTCTTCCATCTCTAAGACCATAGACCTGAACAAATTGGATAAGAAATAGGAAAATAAGAAGCTCTAATTAAGAGCTTGTCTAACAATCAAAACCCTTTTAAAATTACACTCTTTCTTAATACTTTTAGAAATAAAATAGAAGAGTATTTGTGAAGCCAGTCCAAAGAGCATTGATTTAATAAAAAGGCATTTAAAAGGCACTATGCAAGAAACAATACAGGACCTGCTATTCTCACACTGACGCATCATGTTCCTTGCACATTACGTGTGGAAGCCCAGACACCATTTCAACAGCCATTTCTCCTACATAGTAAATATCAAAGAATGTAAAATTAGCAGCCTTTCAAAAAAAATTTAGTTCTATAATTTATGTAGGAGGAAAAAAGAGAACCATTCTTACAATGGGGATTGACAACTCCATAACAGTAAAAAAACACATGCATAAAAAACATCAATTCAATTCTAACCCAGAAAATGCGAGCATGGGCGTCAGTTCAAATGAATCAAAGTCCCTCAAATTCGGCCTGTCCAGAGCAGAACTGCAAGTAAATTAAAATGAAAGAGAAGATGAGACCCTAAATCACATAATAAGGTTGATTGAGATGAACAAATGAAAGATAAAAAGAAGAACAATCAAAGAGTTGCAGATAAAGAAACCTAACACCATGATAAACCCAGCCAAGGCGCACCGCAGCGGCGAAGCCACAAATCCAAGGCGGAAGCAGCGGTGCGGTCAGCATCGGCGGCAGTTCCAAATCCAATGGTGAGATGAATCTAGTGAACAACAGCGACAAAGGAATTAAATGAGGCAGTGGGCAGAGAGAATAAATGGAAGGCGTACAACAGAACTGAAACCGTGCGAAAGAGACGAATCAGAACGGTAGGAGAAAATGAAAAGAGTGAGCGGATACGTTTGAGAAGCCAAAAAGCCAGGAAGATTGTAAAGGGAACTAACGGCTGTGATTTAATCAAGAAGAACTAATTAGTATTTTTACCAAAATAACCACACTTAAATTTTAAATATTGTACAATAAAATATTGAAGTACCAAATTGTTCTCAAGGTTGCAAAAATTCTTCCTTTATATATAGTATCTATCTATCTATCTATCTATCTATCTATCTATCTATCTATCTATCTATCTATCTATCTATCTATCTATCTATCTATCTATCTATCTATCTATCTATCTATCTATCTATCTATCTATCTATCTATCTATCTATCTATAAACTATATAAAGGAAGAGTTTTTGCAGCTTCAATGGCAGTTTAGTCATTCAACAATTCATTGCACATCAAATTGATTTTTAACATGGACATTTTAGTAAAGATACACATTATTCCCCAAAGATTAAATCTTAGCCGTTCATAACTTCTCTTGCAACGCTTCAGATTTGCTGCTCATATTTCTTCACCGTTTTGGTCTTTTTTTTTTCTACATAAGCACCGTTTTGGTCTTATGGGTTTCTCATTTTGTAACGCTTCAGGTTTGGTGCTCTTCTTTCTTCCACCGTTTCACTCTTTTCGGTTTCTTATTTTCCAAAGTGTAGGAATGCTTAAAGATCAAATGGATCCCCATGCACGAGAAAATTTGTTAGCTTTTCCTTCTCCCTTAACCTAGCAGCCCCGCTGCTCACATGAGAGAGTTTTGAAACCATAGCGGCTCTGCGGTATGGGGCGGTGGCCCGTGGTGGTCTGAGACCGTTCTAATCATGCTGTTTTTTTTTATAATCTCTTCCTTTTGGGTTTTTTCGGCTTCATCATAAGCATCGCAGATGGCACCAAAGATGTTCTTCTCACTCACGTTCTTTTGTCTCCGCGATTTTATTGTTTCATTTATGAAGCAATGGAGCAACTCTGCTCGACTGAGAGATAGAGTGAGAGAGAAGTGAACGTGACTGACCAGACTCTCGATTTCTCTGGTCTTGCTGCCCTATGATACCAGATTTCTTCAAATCCCTTTATTGTTTGTTTGTCTTCTTCGATTTTAACCTAACTCTAATGTCAACAAAAAAAAAACCTAACTCTAGGTGCTTATCTTTTTACCATTCATATATTCTTCTTTTTGTTGCTTTCGGGTTTGAGAATTTGTTTTTTTCTTTTTTCATTTTCCCTTTACAATCAAGCAAGTTTTGGAGAGTTTTTTAAGCTGTGTGATTCAAGAAACATGTTTTGTTCATAAACAATAAGAAATGCCTTTGTTTTTGCCATAACACTTTCGAGACCGTTTCTTTTACTATTGGGTGGTGCTGTAATTTAGAAATCTTACCAAGAAAAAACATAATTTGCCCAATAACAATATATAAATGTTGTGTTCTAACCAAACAAATATATAATGGATTTTAATTCTATATGTGGCGCTAGTTATATCTAGATTTTAAAATTCTTAGTTTACACAAGGCGTACCTTATGTGTTACTGCTTTCGAAAGAGCACGTACTACATTATGTTGAACAAGTTTCTGAGCTTGTGTTCATTTCATCGCATGTATTAACATTATTATGTTCTTATGAATGGATAAAGCATGTCACTACTGAATGTTGAGGCTGTCCAAAGTTGAAAATTGAAAACATACAAATGTTAAAAGCAGAGAAGATAAACAATGTGAGAGTATTTATGCACAAGGTGACCAGAATAAACAAATTGGGAAGAAGAGGGGATAAAAGATGTTTCAAGTATTTCAAGGATCTTCCCAGAATGGATGAATCATGATTGCAGAAACTAACTAAAACAATCAATGTGCAACACTGTCTTTGTCAGATTCAGTTCAACACCATCAATCCACCTTCCCAAACATTTTCCAAGATTGCTTCCCGACATGACATGCGACCTTCAAACCATGGTTTTCTACCAGCCATAGAGAAACAGCAATATCATTGTGGATTGAAGCTGGAATGATTAAGAAGCAAATTAATGATTAGCATTTAGCATTGTTACCACATAGACATATTAGAAGTTTAGAATAGTGAACTTTCAAATGAATACCTGTCTATACACGTCATTCACAAGCAATCTTGGTATCAAAGCTGCTGAGGCAGATTGCAAATGCCTGAAATGCTGAGATAAGGTACCGGTAATCCATTGTAAACAAATCCTTCCCAATTTTCCCAAATTGTAGGATAATCTTATCATGTTCTGGTCCGGCAGGTCCATTTTCTGCAGAAGCCACAAGCTGAAAGTTTTTCACGGAGGCAACTGTTACCCGCCCATGAAAGTTTAAGCACCAACACTGCAGCTGCTCGTGCCACCTGGGAGCCTTTTTTTTTCAACACGAGTGTCCCATCCTTTTGATCAGCCAGAGGTCCAGACAAAGTTTTCGGCACGACTTGACTTTGATCTGAAAAAGGGGAATGAGGGGAACATATCTACGTTGTTAAGAGAAAATTCGGTCTGTGTAGGGGCTACCCCTCCTGGTTCAATTGCAGAGGTCGGAATGGAATCCATGACACAGTGCATTCGCCTAGGCCCCCTGCTTGCCATAAAAAGATAGTAAGAACAGCATATTGGGTATATAAGAAGAGTGCACAGTAAGATAGAATGTATTCAAACACTTTGGCTGCTCAAAGTCAAAACATTATTGTCCACCAAAAGAAAACTATGGATGCAGGTCAAGATTTATGCATTGAATTATAGTATATGCTAGAAATCTTGTAAATAAGTAGGATATCATGTATTCATTATAATTAGGTAGCATAATCATTGTAAATAGGGTAGCAATAATTTTGTATATCAATTGCATCTATTATATATAATACATTCCATTGTGTAGTTGAGACACACAGATTCAGTCCAAAACCTCTTGATTCCTTCGCATTTAACAGTATAAATCCTAGTTGTTAATTTCATTACAATTTGTATTATCTTAAGATTACCTGGAACCTAGCACATTCAATTCGTATGAGATGTGAGCTATTGGATAGTTTCCTGTTGGGACCTTGGGTGAAACTTGTTTTAGATTCACCAGCCTAGTGGAGCGACTTTTTGTAATCTTTGCCCCTGCATGAGGTGGCTGGCCATCATAGATTGTGAACTTGGTTCCCAGAAAATTTGATCTGAATAAGGGGGAAGAAAAAGGTATAAGTACTCACGCCAATAAAAATAAAACAACAACAATCACAGAAATTGATCAGCAATGCACCTGAGTTTCCCAACATAGGTGTTGCTTCCCCTTGACATATCATCTGCATGTAAAGACATTATATAATCTGTGCAGGTGGGACGCCTGCATTTGCGTGCAGCAAGAAGGAACTTTCCATCATCACATAGTGCTGAATTGAAGACAATAACAAATAGGAAGACACTCAATTAGAAGCTTTAGATGTCAAAATGGAAAGTAAAGGATGAAAGAAAACAAACAAATTAAAGTTTTTCTAGGAAAAAATAACCATGGAGTTGTATCATACTCACCACTAGTTAAATTGAGATACAAATAATATGTTTGAGTGGTCCGGTTGCGGCTTATAAAGCACTGGAGGAGATTTTCCCTTGGACCAGGCTGCGAAAAATATTCACCAATCATGTTAGGTCATGCCAGAGTGCAGGAAAACAATTACATTATCACTCAGCAATAAAAAGACAAGCATGACAGTCACATTCAATCATCACACCCTTCCACGAGCAAGGGAATCTTCAGAGGAGTCATACTATGGACAGTAGGAAAATAACATATCAAAGTATTCCACATCAAATAGGCATCTTCTGAATTCTGATACTCACTAAAAGAGTTGCCTCTACTTTTACTTTTGGGTTTGGTATCGCCACTAACCAACCATAACAACATATATCCTTGCTAAAACAGTAGAACATAATTGACTTAATCAAGCTGGCACAAGAAAACACAACTTGGATGTAAGAGACCTAAGCTGCCAATATTAACAGTGATTATACCCCGGTGCTGCATAACCTGGTTATTTACAATGTCTAGGTAGAAATTACCCCCATGTAATTTGGTGGACCCAGCCTTCTAGGTAATATAGAAAACATAATTCTGGTGAGGTAGGAGAGCTATAAGCATCTAGAATTATGCCCAAAAACCCAAACTTCCCAGCAAAAAAACAAGGGCCAACCAAAATAACAATTTTACACGAAGAGAAAAAAGAACAGTTGAGAGGGGTTTTCAAAGGATAAGCAGGAACCAAGTATTTTCTTTTGTCCAGGAGATAGTATAAAAATCAAGAATCAAAGAGGTAAATGTAAAAGAATACGAAGGAACAGATAAATTATACCCCAAACCCAAGGAAATCAAGCTAACATTTAATTTAGTTACATCTTGCAAGACTCCAAAAATCAAATGATTAGTTCAACTCTACTACTATTCACAGTTGAATGCTCCCTTACCTACACACCCATGGTCATGAATAGTGCATAATCTGCTTAAATAACCTTGAACACAATTCATTACAACACCAAGCTAAATTGCAATCAATTTTTCACACAAACAAAAAATGACACAGGATTTAAACTAACAAAGAAACAAAATAGCATAGGAAAACCTTGTTTCACTCATTCAAGCAACCATGCTAACCAAATTGGAAAGTCAAAACACAATTAAGCTCAATGCCCAAAACAATAATCAAAACAAAAATCTTCCCAATAAAAAACAGCTTTCAGAAAATTCAACTCACAAAACAAGCAAACAAACAAGTATATGGTAAAATCAAATTTTCATTTCATAGAAAAACCATGTAAAAATTGGAGATGGGGTTTGTTTAGAACCTGCTTAACAGAGATGGGGAAGGTTAACTTGGATGAAAACTCAGGTTTCTTAACGATGTCCTTGGTGATCTCCCTCCAGCTCCGGCAAACTCCAGCACACGCCACCACACTCTTCCTCGCCGGCCACTTCTCCTCCGACGCCTCGATTCGGAGAAGCACCTCACGGAGAAGCTCCTGCGGCATGTTAGCCCAACAGCTCTGCCTCAACCCATCACCGACCACCTCCACCGCCGCAGACTCCTCCTCCACCACCACCCTCTGAGACCTCGATCTCATGTCCTGGATTAAGCTCCGTATAATCGCCATTCAGATGCGGAATTCACAATGAAAAGCTTCAAGGTTCAGAGGATAAGAGTATTAGTAGAGAGAGAAAGAGTGGGTGAGTGGTTTAAGGCTTTAAGCGTTGTGATTGCGTTGATTGAGGGCAAATTTTCAATCTTTTTCTTATGGGGATGAAGAAAATTTGATTATTTCTTGGTGGGTATGAAGGGAAAAAGGTAGAGACTAGAGAGGTTCTGATAAAAAGGTGAAATGCACTGTGATGATTCTGAGAGAAGAGAGAGAGAGAAGGAAGATGGAGAAGATAGATAGAGAGTCAAATAGTGGAAGTCAGGTTCATCATAATTGATGATTAATTGATTATCTATCTATCTATCTGGTTGAAATGTTCATTGTATCATGTTTGGTTGGTTGTTATATTTTACTGGTTTTTGTTATGCTTCCTTTGTCACTGAAAATTAAGATAGAAATTTGCACTTAATTAATGTATTCAAACTGAAACATACATCAATTTGGTTTTTGAAAAGTGAAGTGTATGGTGGTAGGTATAAATAACAATGATTCAATATAATATATCAAGATATTTAAGAGCTGTGATTATGTGTATTAAATCATTAAATTATTTGTATTATAGGGAAATATTAGTTGCTAGTAATGTTAGTAATTTATTTTAATTCAGGATTTAAATATTGGGTCATTCCCTCTTCATCTCACCCAACCAAATACCAACCATTATAATTTATATATCTAACTTTTACCAGTTGAGTTAAACATATATATTATATTTATATATAATTAACTCTTTTCATTCTTCGATGTTTCTACTCTACGGAGGTGGCGTGGTTATAGTGGGAATATAGAAGTAGTATATGCCAATATGCCATGTTGGCTTGGCTCATCGTTAGAGTTAAGGTGGATAAAAGTATATGTTATCTAGTTTTTACTTTTAAGTAGATTTGCATTTTAAAAAAATACTTTTAAGTAGAATTTTTTACAAGCACCTTTAAATAGATGAAATTCAAATATAAATCCTTCATGTAAGTAAATTTATATGTTTGCATTTGGTCAAAATGAATTGTGCCCAATATCATTGGAAGTGGACTTAATGGTGTTCAGTCTAGATGTTAAAGATTTTCATTACAATTGAGCAGACATGGGTCGACATGTTTATAAAATCACGGTAAGATTGCTTATGAGCAATCATTGTCTCTGAATGTTTGCATAAAGACTTTACCAATGCATAACGCATTGGGTATGATTCTTATCACGTCTAAGACAGGTTTGATGCTTCAGTTATATAAACATTAATCATTTTGTTATTTATGTCATTGTTCTTTCATATATAATTTTGAGTTTCTTTTTAAACACTCTCATTCTTATTAGACTCTAGAGTGTTAGCATGCTTTTACTCTCTCTCCTGTGTCAACTCATCTTATCGTATTGAAAGTTCCTTCAGGACACTACCGCGAGAAATTCAAAGCATCTTGCAATTCAAATTTTAGATTTTCTATCTTTCAATTATTTTTCTTGTGATATTATCTAATCATGTTTGTGAGTTGTTTTTATTAATCTCGGTCTCTAAAGTGAAAGTGAAGGTGATTTATGATCATGATATATAACAATGAGATTTTTTTTTGAACTCTATAACAATGAGATTAAATTCAACAAATGTTAAAATTAAATAAAAATAATAAGATAATATGAAAACCTCGGTTAAATTTTAACTGTAACCAGATCAAATCTAGAATAAGATAATCTAATAAGAATTTTACTTTCGGCACGGGCCCATAGCTTTTCCTTTTTTCATTTCAGACAGTTATATCTTAAATATTTTATGAATTTGATCCAGAATATTCTTTCACACTCAAAATCAAAACTGTTCATTTGACAAACAAACAAACAAATAGGTAATCTTCGCCGAATGCATATATTATAGTAGCAGCACATAGATTTAACATTCTGCCGATTTGGGGTATTATATCACTAATCATAAGTGGGTAGTTGTTAATAGACGTATATTACTACAATAAACATTGAACCTGGAGTCCTGGATTAAAGAAAAAACATTATATTACCATAATCTAGTGCAGAAAAAACATTAAATTGTTGAATTGAAGGGGAGAAAACGTTGTTCATATGATCATATATATCCAATTCAATAACAAACATTAGAATTGTAAGCGGTTGGTTAGAGTATAGTCAAAACCGATGGCTCAGATCAATGATAGCATAATAGTGAAGAAAATTAAAAGAAACTAAACCTTGAGTCCTCATCCAAAATTGGATGGATAAGCTTAATTTGTGGCACTTCTTAGGCTTCAAATAAGTCTAACCACAATTTAGCAGTAGGTAGAGGTAGAGCAGTATTCATAGTCCCACCATACCAAATATCAATACGCAAAAGCAATGGTTTTCAGTACATTGTTAGGGCCCATTTCAACCAACCACTTAGATTAATTTGCTACCCAATTTTGCCTTTCACACTGTTATAGATATCAATCATCATCTTCCCTTTTTATGATTAGGGGTTGAATTCCATTTTTCTATACTCCCATGTCCCATCAATGTACTTATCATATTCTCATAAGTCATGACACTTCCCATTGAATTAGGCTAATGGAACCAATCAACATGTTCTTCTACCTTTTTCATCTTTTTCCAAATTAATCATGCTGTATATATAGTAAACACTGACCTCACAACATATTGTAGTGTAGATGAGTTTTACATAGGCCTCTAATTATATTTACTAATATTATTTTATATCATAGTTTAATTAAAATATAAAATAATTGGAAATTGTGGACATTTATTGATAAAAAAAGAACACTAAGATTCATGGAGTTGCACCCAGTTTTAACCAAAAACGTGGGCCTTGGGTTGCTCTATTAAATTGAAAAGATATATAAAACTATTAGTTGCATAAGATGTTCTTAGAGCATCTCCAATGGTAGTATCTAATGTTAAATACATACTCATATGAGTATCTATTACCATTGAAGTACATATTCAATTCCAACATGGCAAAGATGAGTATGTGGGAATAGATACTCCACACTAGACTTGAAATGTGAGCTTGTATTTATTACAAGCACTTATAATTAATTAAAATTGAGATAAATAATAAAATATACAAATGTGATGTTGATGGTGAGATCCACTATAGAAACTTTTAAGAGTTGTTGGGTTGGAGTAAAAAGTTAATAAAATGGAGCAGATGATGTGATATTATGGGAAATTGAAAAAATGATGTGTAGATATTTTAGTGAGAATGATGGATGAAGATGCTCTTAGTTCTTATTTTGGAGTTAAGAACTAAGAACTAAGAAATTTTCCATTGGAGGTGCTGACATGAACTCATTAGTTCTTAAAAATAAGAACTCAGTTCTTATATAAGAAGTTTTGTTTTTTGAGTTCTTAGCTTAAAATATTAATTATTTCTCTCTCATGCAAATTACTTTATTACTTTATGAGTTTTGTTTTGTTACTTTATGAAAATAAAAAGGGTTAATCCTCTAATTCGTCCATGTGGTTGTGTCGCCGTCTGAAATTGGTCCCTTCCCGGAAAATTTGAAAATGTAAGTCCTCACGTTTGGAAAGTGTGTGGAGCAGGTCCTCGCCGGAGTTGGGAGCTCCGGCGAGTGATGATTAGGCTTGCTGACTGGATAATTTTTTCTGACGTGGCATTAAAAATAAAATATAAATTAAATTAAAAATTTAAAAAGTCCCTTAATTAATTAACTTACCCTAATTAACCCTAATCTTAATCCAAATACAATCTCTATTCCTAATTAACTTACTAACACATATTCAATTACTCCCCCCAATAATAATCCACAATTCCCCCCTCAATTAACCCAGGATCCTAATTTCAAACCCTAATCATCTTCAACCTTCTCACTCGTATCTCAGCTTCAAGGCTCCCTCTCGCATCTCATCTTCATCCATTTGCATCAACATTCTCACTCGTATCTCATCAATCAAGTTCGTCGACCATTGCAGCAAGTTTAAGCAACTGTGAGAAGGCGAAGTCGAAGTTGGGAGCTCGCGTTTGAACTGAGGTAAGCTTGCTTCTTCTTTGCGTCTTCGTTGTGTATGTCGTTTGAAGTTGGTGATTGCGAATAACTCATGTCTTCGTTGTGTAAGGATTGCTTGGGTGGGTTTGATTTGGGTTTGGATGCTTTGGTTCTTGGGTTGCTATTTTTGGTCTTTGTTTGACTGAACAATGTCTGTTTCAGGATGGTGTTTTCCTTGGCTGTGCGGCATGGTGGGTGGTTTGGTACTTCTCCTTATTGGCACTACTTTGGTGGTGGTAGAACTGTGCTAAGTGATATGGATGAGGATAGATGGTCCTTCCTTGATACTGTGGATCTTGTCCAGAAATTGGGTTACGAAGAGTTTGATCTATGGTGGGTAAATGCTGAGGATATTGCTGAACACAAATTCAGGAGGTACAAGACTGACAACGATGCTATGGAATTAGCTAAGTATGCTACTAGTAATGGTTACAATGAAGCTTTGTTGTTTGTTGAGACTAAAGGTGTCCCTGGTTTTGTGCTTGCTGGAAAAAAGGAAAAGGAGAAAAAACAAGTAAAGAAGAAGGTTCACCAAGGTAAAACCAAGGCTGTGAGGAAGTCACATAGACTGCAAGCAGTGATGAAAAAGACAAACAATGAGGGCCAGAGTATAACTATTGTTTTGTCTGATGATGATGAGTCCCAGAATGATGTTGTCCTCCCAGATATTGTCCCTGAAGTTTTTGATGAAGTGAATGATGAAACTGGGATTGAAGTTCAAGTTGCTGAGAGTAATGCTGAGAATGAAGCTGAGAAAAGTCCTGAAGTTGTTGAGAATGAAGCTGAGAAAAGTCCTGAAGTTACTGAGAATGAAGCTGAGAATAATGCTGAGAATGAAGGTGAGAAAAGTCATGAAGTTGCTCCCAATGCAAATTTGGTCTCTGGTCATGAAGCTGAGAATGATGCTAATCCTGAAACTGTTGATGCTCCCAATGCAAATTTGATTTCTGATATTCCCAACCAAGATGGAGAAAACAGTGATAGTGGCAGTGACATTTCTGAGGAAAACATAAGGCTTGAAGACAGTGAAGAAGAGAGAGACCTAGGGAATGAAGATGGGTTTCCAAACTCAACTTTTGTTGAGGCAGAGGCACTGTTGAATGAGCATATCAACCAAATGATGCTCCAAGGTAAGGGGGATGATCCAGACTATGATGGAGGCTATGAGAGTGAGGACCTAGAAAGTGTTCCAACTGATAGTGACCTTGAAGAACTTCCTAGAAGAAAGTTTCCAAGGTTCAATGAAGAGGATCTCAATGCAAATTTCAGATTCAAACTAGGGATGGACTTATGTTCCCTACAAGAGTTTAAAGATGCTCTAGCTGACCATGTTGTTGCATGTGGTAGGCAATTTAGCTTCAAGAAAAATGATAGCATAAGGTGTAGGGTGGTATGCAAAACTGATGGGTGTCCATTTGTCATGTTATGTAGTAAGGTTTGGAACAAGCAGACATATAGAATCAAAACACTTATAGATGAACACACATGTGCCAGGGTGTTTGACAACAAGTCTGCCACTGTTAGATTTGTAAAGAAGAAGTTGTTGAACAAGGTGAGGATAGCAAACAAAATAACCACAAATGAGATTGTTGATGACTTTAGAATCAATCTAGGGACTGGGATTACAAGATATAAAGCATGGAAAGGAAAGAAATTGGCTACTGAAGAAATAGATGGAGCTACTGAGTTGCAATATACTCTCTTGTGGAGATTTGCCAATGAATTGAGAAGAAGGGCAGCAGGTAACACATGCAAGATGAATTTTGTGTCTCCAAGGACTACATTGCATTCTAGATTTAGCAGATTCTATATGTGCTTGGATGGATGTAAGAAAGGGTTTCTCCGTGGGTGTAGGCCATTTATTGGCTTGGATGGATGCCATTTGAAGACCAAGCATGGAGGAATTCTATTGTCTGCTATTGGTAGAGATGCTAATGAGCAGTACTTCCCCCTTGCCTTTGCTGTGGTTGAATCAGAAAACAAAGACAGTTGGATGTGGTTTATGGAGTTATTGATGGATGACATAGATCCTGATAGATCATCTAGATGGGTCTTCATTAGTGATCAACAAAAGGTACACCTACCCCTTTCTTTTCTGCTTCTATGTATTACAATATCCTACTAGATCATCTAATGCTTATTCAATTATTCCTCAGGGTTTGATGGAGGTGTTCAAAGAAGAGCTTCTACAAGGTTGTGATCACAGATTGTGTGTGAGGCATCTATATGCCAATTTAAAGAACAAGTTTGGTGGTGGAGTCCTTCTTAGGAACTTGATGATGGCAGCAGCCAAAGCTACCTATGAAGGAGCATGGAGGGAGAAAATGGACTTGATTAAGCAGCATAATGCACTAGCCTATGAATGGTTGATGGACAAACCTAAATCCTCATGGTGCAGACATGCATTTAGCATCTACCCAAGGTGTGATGTTGTCATGAATAACCTCTCAGAGTCCTTCAATGCAGCTATTTTGATGGCCAGAGACAAACCTATACTAACTATGATGGAGTGGATAAGAACCTATGTCATGGGGAGATTTCCAATTATGATGGAGAAGCTCAGAAAGCACAGTGGACAGATTATGCCAAGACCCTTAAAGAGAATGGCATTTGAAGTTGGAAAGTGTAAGAATTGGATCCCTAGGACTGTGGGTGAAGCTACTTATGAAGTTCAACATTCTGACCGTTCAGAGAGGCATGTTGTTAATGTTAATGCCAAGAAATGTTGCTGTGGATTTTGGGAGCTGAATGGATTTCCTTGCAGACATGCAGTTTGTGCAATTAATTTCCACCGCCATGACCCTAAGGATTATGTTGAAGACTGCTATAAGAGGGCTGCTTTCCGGGCAACATATGAAAACTATATCACACCACTGCCTGGTCCTAACCAGTGGATTGTGACACCAAATGACCCTGTCTGTATTATGCCACCCTTGTATAAGAGAGGGGCGAGGAGGCCCAAGAAATTAAGAAGGAGGGATCCTTATGATGACCCTAACCCTAACAAATTGAAGAGGGGGGAGCATTTGTAAGGTGTAGCAAGTGCAAGCAGTTTGGACACAACAAAAAGGGATGCAAGAACCCAGCTGTAGATGATGATGAGGCAGATTTAGAGGGAATACTGGAAACAATTGGAGAAGAAGTTGATGCAGAAGGAATAGCAAATGATGTGCCTGGAACTGATGAACCTGCAATTGATAAGAACAAAGCAAAGGTATTACATATGTGTTGGTAATTAATCTTGTATCCTAATACTATGCATATGTATAAGCCTGAAAACTAATGCTAATTTTATTGTTTGTGAATATTGGTGTGCATAATATTTTCAGAAGAAGGGTTTTAGAAAGTGCAGTAAATGCAAACAATATGGCCACTACAAAAACAGTTGCAAGAACATCCCACAGGTCCAACCCCTTCTCTGCCTGGGATTGTTATAAGGGAACCTGTGAATACTCCTGCCCCTGTCACACTGCTTGTGAATTCTGGAAAACAGGCATTGATCTATCCCTATTTTGGACTTGTAGTGATAAACAAAGGATTAACTGTGAAACTAACCTTGTTAAATTGTTTCAGAAAGAAAAAGTAGTAGAGGTTCCCAGATCTGAGAAGGGGAAAGGCACCAAAAGCAAGCAGTTTTCTGGAATCACTTTTGATGGAGATGCAAGCACTTCTGCCTCAAATTTCCAAGGTCAGATGGAGAGTGTAGCAGTTGCAGTTGAAGCACAAGAGACCCCCATGCCCAATGAAGAACAAGCTATGGTCGATGGAGATGCTGTACCTACACAGTGTAGTGGTGTTGTTGACAAAACCCTTGGATGAAGAGATGACTTTTGCATAGTGGGAAAAAGCAAGGAATCTCAGCATAATTTGGACCACATGGCCACTAGGGTCTGATTTTTTGTAATATTTATGGGGGGTGGGGATTATGGACCACATATTATGCCCAAGACTATTATTATAAGTGTCTTTTTTGTTGAAACCCTGTTTAAGATGCTCTGTCTTTTTTGTAACCCTGTCTTTTTTGTTCCAAACAATGAGCAGTGTGCAGCATGTCCACACTTTATGTATTCAATTTCATGGTTCCAAAATCATGGTCTCATTTGAATTATGCATTCAATTTCTTTTTCTGTACTTGTTGTCATTTTAATGAGGATTCAATGATAAATGTGTTTGGTGAGTGAGGTATGAACTCAAATTGAGAAATAAATTTCACAACTCTTTTTCAATTTCATTAACATCTGCATACATCAAGTAGGACAGAAATCACACCCTCCCATTACATTTTTTCCAGTACCACAAAACAACAGACAAATCAAACCCTCCCCTTACATTTTCATACCCTCCCCTTACATTTTCTCCAGTACCACTGTCACTTTAAACCCTCCCCTTACCTAAACACCACACTGTCACTAAAAAACATATCAAAGCAGTCACACTTGCAACATTCTTCTGAAATCTCTCTACTTCAAGTTTCTTCTTCAGCCTTTTCATTTTTTTCTGCAAATCAAGAACATGCTGCATAGAGTTGTGGTTTGATGAATTGCCAATCTCAAAACTCATTGTCTCAGCAACTACATGCGGTATAACTGGTTCTCTACCTTCAAGTGGATCATCAATCCAAAAAAAGAAATCACATGTGCCTGGAAGCTGAAGATTTAAACAAAGTCAATGTTGAATAAAGATAGGGGATTTAGGCATAACACACACATATGGCTGCAAATTGGATAGATAAGTGACAACCAACTTACCTGCCAATTTTTGCACCTAAGAAATCTCCTTTCTGAGTTTTCACAAGTACCAGCAGTGTAGAGCATTAGAGGAACTCCACATTGACATTTTGCCCTACCACCTGCACTTCTATGCTTGGAACGACAGGAGGATGCAAAAGAACCATTCATGTCTAATGAGATCCAGTTGAAGGAGAACACACCACTGTAGATCGAAGAGAGGAGATACACGAGCACTAGAGAGGAGAAGCAGAGGATCGATGGGAGGGATGAGGAGAAGAGAGGAAGGAGATCGCAAGGATGGAGATCGCAAGAGGGATGGAGATCGCAGGGAAGGAGATAGCAGAGGGATTATGTCGATGGGAGGGATGAGGAGAAAGAGGATCGAAGGGGGTGATGAGAAGAAGATAATTGGGATAGCATGAACCCTAATTTTACTTCTTATGATCTGAAAATTGGGGTGAAATTAGGAATAGAGATTGTATTTGGATTAAGATTAGGGTTAATTAGGGTAAGTTAATTAATTAAGGGACTTTTTAAATTTTTTAATTTAATTTTTAATGCCACGTCAGAACAAATTATCCAGTCAGTAAGTTTAATCATCACTCGCCGAAGCTCCCAACTCCGGCGAGGACCTGCTCCACACACTTTCCAAACGCGAGGACTTACATTTTCAAATTTTCCGGGGAGGGACCAATTTCAGACGGCGACACAACCACAGGGACGAATTAGAGGATTAACCCAAATAAAAAGTATAAATAATGTGGTTGGTGAGACCAAATGAATAATGGTAAGAACTAAGAACTCATGGTTGGAGCAAAATTGCTTGAGAGTTGCTTAAACACATGTGGCAATATGAGTCAACATGAATAGTGTCAAGAACTAAGAAATAAAAACTAGCATTGAAGATGCTCTAAGTAAGACGTCATGGCTCATTTCTAGGTATACCTGAACAATTTATACTTCCTTGCCCTATGAAAAAGCTTTTATTGTTCTATATCTAACCTGAATTTCATATGGTAATCCTAGACTTTTTCCGTCAACATTTGAAATGTATTTTGGACATTTTCATAATAATAAAAAAATTGAGTTGAGAATTTGAAATCCCTTCAACAAAATCAAGTCGCCGGCTTCAACCGCAATTGTGTAAGACTTTCAAACATACAAACTAGTTGTCAATTTTAGAAGATGCATACATACAATAAGACTTACATAGTTTTCAATGTTTTTATTGATGACCAAAAACATCATTTGTTTTTTAATTGTATAAATTATACTAATTAATACCTTTGACCGACATGTAATTTACCATTGCAAACTCATTCTTTCTCCTAGTTGGAAAAATTCTAGAAAACATACGTAATTAGCGAAAAAAGAAATTAACATGTTTGTAATGTTCTTATGTCATTAGTAGACTAGTATGTATACCCGTGCCGATGCACGGGGCACATTTCTGAGTGTATAATAAATTGTTTTTAATATATAAAATTATTTGTTTGATTTATTTGTAAAAATATAATAATATAATAAATTGTATGATTTTTGTTTTTTGTTTTATTTTCGTTTTTCTTATCTCCAAATAAGTCTACAAAATTTATAACTTATAAAATTTGATAGAAAATATGTATTACATATTAAATCACATTATCATTGTTTAGGGGGTTTGATGTAAGTTGTATTTATTTTGGTTCGGTGCATGAGAGTTTTGTTCAGATGTAGATTTCTTATTCAATAATAATTTCAGCTTTCAAATAAAATCATTGTGATTTCCTAAACTCTAACGAAATACGTATGAGTAATCAAAATTGAAGGGATGCAATAATAATTTTCTTGAACTCAGACTCTCTCTTTGGGTTCCACCCTTTTTCAAGGTGCACTCAGACTCTCTCCTTGGGTTCCAAACCAATTCACAGTAAAATCTCTTGTTTTCCTGAACTCGCAAAACAAAGTTGTAATGTTTCTGTATATCTACTCCTAAAAATATTTAAAAAGTCTAGAAAAAGTTTAAAAATTATATTAAAACATTTTTTATTAGATTTAATTTAAAGGTATCTTCATGCTAAATATTCCTCTTCGTATCACCATTTTATTTATGTAACCTAAACATCATCAATCAATCTCTCTCTCCCTCTCTCTCTCTCTCTAAATAATTCTACACAATTTATAACATGTAAAAGATGTGATACTTTTTGGTACATCGGACTGATAAATTGCACTATCTAGGAATTGATCCTTGGACCTCTCTCACTCAACCCATAAAATTATAATGAAATTTGTTTTTTTTTGTTATTTTTAATTGGAAATATTTTAATGAAAACGTTCTTCCCCGTCAAATCCCTATTTTCACAATCAAATTAAAATGGTTATGTGTATCTATTCTTAAAATTAATTAAAAGTCTGATAAAATTACTAAAATTAAATTAAAACATTTTATATTAGTTTCAACTTGAAAGTATTTTCGTGCAAAATGTAACTCATGTAGAAGCTTTTTACAATATAATTAATAAATATAGACTAAATATGTTTACTTTTCTGTAATTCCCCGTGAGAGTCATATATTCACAATAAAAATTAAAATACTTTTGTATATCTACTCTTAAATTATGTAAAAAGTATGAGAAAAATACTAAAATTAAAACAAAACATTTTCTATTAGTTTCAACTTAAAAGTATTTTCATGTAAAATGTTCCTCATATAAGAATTTTTTACTATATAATTAATAAATAAAGACTAAATATGTTTATCTTTCTAAAATTCCCCGTGGGAGTCCTACATTCACAATCAAATTTTAATGCTTATGTATATCTACTCTTAAATTATGTAAAAAGTATGGAAAAAGTACTAAAATTAAAACAAAACATTTTCTAGTAATTTCAACTTGAAAGCATTTTCACGCAAAATCTTCCTCATGTAGGACTTTTTTACTATATAGTTAATAAATATTGACTAAATATGTTTATTTTTCTCTAATTTCATGTGGGAGCCCTATATTCACAATCAAATTATAATGCTTATCTACTATCAAATTAATTAAAAAGTATGAGAAACTACTAAAATTATAACAAAACATTTTCTATTAGTTCTAACTTGATAGCATATTCATGCAAAATGTCCCTTCGCGTATGAAATTTTTTTATGAAGCATTTTTTTAGAAAGCACCTTAATATGTAACTTATATACATAAAAATATAAGCTATATATGTTCATTTATTCCAATACTCTCAAAATTTTATATATATATATATATATATACCTTTAAAGGTATGAAAAAAATTCTAAAATTATATTGTTTGTTATTTTCAACTTGGAAATATTTTAATATAAATTTTATTTCCTAGCAAAGTTTTAATGAGGCTCATCTTTAATATCACGTTTTAAGCTACTGTTTTGTGGGGAAATTTTTTTCGGACCTATCGTCTGTTTGGGAAGCAAGGTTTATTTTGTACGTTGTATTTGTCATGAGAACATTTACCTCATGCTTCATTATTTATTAATAATACTTTCACTTTAAAAAAATGTTCTTCCCCGTTGAATCTTTATTTTGACAATCAAATTAAAATGGTTTTTTATATCTACTCTTGAAATTATTTAAAAGTAAGGAAAAAGTACTAAAATTTTATCAAAACATTTTTTATTATTTTCAATTTAAATAATTTTCATGCAAAATGTTACTCAAATAGGAGCTATACAATTAATAAATATAGACTAAACATATTTATTTTTTTCTAATTCCCCGTGGGAGCCCTATATTCATAATCATATTATAATGCTTATATATATATATATATATCTACTCTTAAATTAATAGAAAAGTTTAGGAAATGTATAAAATTAAATTAAAACATATTTTCTATTAATTCCAACTTGAAAGTATTTTGATGTAAAATGTTTCTACCCGTATGAGCTTTTTAATATGTAACTTAAACATAAATAAATAATAGCTATATATGTTCATTTATTCCAATTTCAGTCAAAAATTCATGTTTTTATATATTTAACTTTAAGCTTATGAACAAAATCTAAAATTATATTAAAATTTATTGTTTGTTATTTTCAACTTGGAAATACTTTAATATAAATGTCCTTCTCCGTGGAATCTTTATTTTAACAATCAAATTAAAATGATTCTCTATATCTACTCTGAAATTATTTAAATTTCCGGAAAAAAGTACTAAATTAAAGTTATGTTAAAACATTTTCTATTAGTTTCAACTTGAAAGTATTTTCATGCAAAATGTTTCTCGTGTAGGAGATTTTTTCTATACAATTAATAAATATAGACTAAATATGTTTACTTTTTTCTGTAATTCCCCGTTGGAGCCCTATATTCATAATCAAGTTATAATGCTTCTGTATATCTACTCTTAAATTATTTAAAAATTCTAAAAGTACTAAAATTATAACAAAACATTTTCTATTAATTTCAACTTGAAAATAAATCTAATAGAAGAAGAGGATAAGGAATGAAACATCTCGTAATTAAATCTGTTAAAACCTATGAAGTTTTGAAAAGAAATATATTATTTGTTATTTTTAACTTTGAAATATCTTAATGTAAATGTTCTTCCTCACGGGAGCCCTATTTTTCACAATGAAGTTAAAATGATTATGTATATCTACTCTTAAATTTATTTAAATTTCCGAAAAAAGTACATAAATGATATTAAAATATTTTCTATTAGTTCAACTTGAAAGTATTTTCATGCAAAATGTTTCTCATGTAGGAGATATTTACTATATAATTAATAAATATAGACTAAACATGTTTATTTTTCTCTAATTCCCCGTGAGAGTCGTATATTCACAATCAAATAATAATGCTTATGTATATTTACCCTTAAATTATTTGAAAAGTTTGGAAAATACTAAAATTATACTCCCTTGTCCCATAATATAAGTCGCTTTATATTATCTATGAAGCATTAATTATATTTTTCCATGTTTACCCTCATATTTAATTAATAGTCCACATTCAAAGAATTTTAATGTTTCTCAAAATTTTGTTTGATTTCCAAGACCCTTATAGTTTAAAAGTAGTGGAATATTAATATGGAGATCGAGAGAATTTCATATGAGAGTGATTTTGAAAAGTTTTTTTTAAAAAGTTACAAATTTATTGCTCTTAACTAATTTTCTTAATCCTAGAGAATTGGTTAAAAACGACTTATAATAGGGGACGGAGGGAGTAACAAAACATTTTCAATTTGTTTCAACTTGAAAGTATTTTCATGCAAAACATTTCTCCCCGTATAAGCTTTTTAAGATGTAACTTAAACATATATTTACCTTTGAACTTATGGAAAAAAAGAGTATTGGTTCAATTTTTGGTAGTGGGAGACAAAATATGGTTAGTCATTAATATGAGACATAAAAATATTTTAAAAAAATAAAAAATAAAAAATAATTAGATGGCCTATTACATGTTTACCCTCAACGAAATAACTAATTCCATTTGACTCGAGCTTAAGTTGCTAAAAAAGGAAATAAACCGTAAACCTACTAAAAAAGTAGATAAAAAGGTTCAACAATTAATAAATGAAAATAGAAAAGAAAATTAAATATCAAAAATCATGTTGTAAGTTTTTTAATCTTACATTGAATCTATTATAATTTTTAAATACATTTTCATGAAAAATAATTTTTTTTGTAATACTAATGAAATGATAGTTATCCAAAGATGCTTTTTACCATATATTTTCCTTTTATTACTATTTCTAATTTTGGCTTCAACATTTAAAACATGAAAATAGTAAAGAAAAGGGGTTGTCTAAATGACCCATGATAAAGTTTGGGTTAAATAACCCACCATCCAATCACATTGCAGATAAATGAGTTGAATTTTTTATATTTTATTTATTAATTGATTTCCAACTCATTTATCTCATTTTAGACAACCCCTTTTCTTTACTATTTTCATGTTTTAATTAAAGTACATATATTTTCTTGAGTTTTTAAACTAAAATTTTAAACAAAAGTATTTTTAAAGATTACAAAATAGAGGAAGGGAACGCCACACTTCTTGAACTCTCCATAATCCACATTTGATTCCCTTCTTTTTTTCAACGCAACAATCGCCCGACAACCACTTTTGACATCACCAACCGTGTCAACCCCATTATCAAGCTATATATATACTTCTATTACAATTCAAAAGAAACAGGAATTAGTTATAAGGATGAGAAGGAGGAACACATTTCAAATTCATAAATTTCATTGCTCAATTAGAAATTTCTACTACTAAATAACTTCAATGAGCCCCAAAAAAAATAGTTAGAGTTCTCAGGTAGAATATGCCTCTTTGTTCCCATGAGAGTTTTGCTCTCATGTATCTTTATCAATAAATATTCATTGTTGAAAAAAAAAATTGCTTGCTCACGTTGCTATACCAATTGATTTTCATGTGATGTTGCTTATTATGAAGAAGAAAAACAACAAAAGATAGCCAAGTCTTCTAAGAAGGAGAAAAAATATAGTTCAAAAGAAAGATAAAAAACTGAAAAACAGAACAGGAAAAGAGAAGTACAACCAGCTCCTCAAAATCTTTAACTCTTGTCAACTATATCTGAAATTTGCATAGCTAGTTATAAGAAAAAACTTCAGGAAGTGATTTAATTTGACTGATTTCTTATCACCTCCTGCACCGGTGAAGTGATCCTATCATCAAGAATCACCTTAAGACTTCAAAACTTACAAAAATTGACATTTCAAGATCATCCCCTTGTGTCCCAGCAACACATCATAGCCTTTAAAAACTCTTCAATGTTCTCCTTCTCCAAAAGCTGATGTAGCTTTCCTTGTATTTCAAGCAAAAACATACACGCAAGAAAGCAAATAGACATAACTTTAGAAAACAATATATGAGAAATCATAAACATAACACAAAAACAGAAGAGTCTAGGCTACACGGCAGTAAAAAGACATAGATTCAAAATCTTTGCAACACACAAAACCCAAATTACATGATAACTAAGCAAGAGGGAAAACTAAGCAACTGAAAAAAGAAGAGTGGATTGAGAAAGGGATTCATATGCATTGAATTGAAAAATTCTTGAGTTATTTATAGGAGAATGCTATTAGAGAGGGGTGGCAAAATTAACCAATCAAATGTAATAGTGTGATAATATCCAAAAAATTGAATTCAAAAATTTAAATACGTATTGGGAATATAGTGACTTAATGATAAAAGTAAAAGCTGGAAATACCAATCAAATTGACTTAAATGAGTGTGGTTAAGAAGCATTAAAAAAGTGTTTAGGCAGGTAAAACGTGATTGGTGTAGTGGTAGGTAGTGGGATTTAAATTTGAACTGATAATTAATGACAGATATATTATAGATTAAAAAAATCAAAAATAAAATTAATTCTATGACTTATTACATGCTTATCCTTCAATAAAATATCAAATATAAATTGAGCCATGACAAAGTTTCCAAAAGTGGAATTAACATTTTCATTTTAAATTATTTTAATCTTGAAAAAATACTTGAAACCTATCCTAGTGATTGCCAAGTGTCAAAACTTGCTATCTTTTAGGTTCTCTTTCATATACTATTTAGATTAGATTTAGATAAGATCAAATAGAATAGAGATAATTCTTAAAACATAAAAGACAAAAGTGTTGATTTAAAAAAATGACAAAAGTGTTGATTAAAATGATTTAACAATAGAAAGTATCTATATCTATTTCAAGTGTTGATTAAAATGATTTAACAATAGAAAGTATCTATATCTATTTCAAGTTCATCTGAACAGGTACCGCACCGCCTCTTCACCACCATTGGCATGGCAACACCGGTGAGAGAGACTACTTGCCTATTCTTATGATATTCATTAAAAAATTGCGTATGAAACTTTACTTTTTAGTTTAAAAGCCATTTTTAATAACACTTAGTTTACATTATTTAAAATAAATATCTTTAGAAAGAAAAAATATTTTATTTTCCAACTAATCTTTGTTTTTTGTTTTTGGTCTAAGAAAAGCAGATTGACCTTGTTGGAATTGCAATGTGCCAAACGTGGAATGGCGCAATTAGATATCTATATCTATCTATCTATACTAGATACAAAGCACAAGCACAAGTGCTTAAGGACGACAAAAATCATAGGTGTGATCTTCTCAGAACCTCTCCACGCGTCAGTTTATTGGAGCGTTTCAATTTCAAGCCCTTTTAGTCTTCAGCTTAGCAGAACAAGTTAATCTCGGATTTCCCCACAGAATTGCTCACTGTCAATTATGGGTCTCGCTGGTACATATGTTGGGGAAGGATTTGAATTTCAAATATATTGGTTGCACCCCATTTTTTCGACGGTGTTTCACTTCAAAACGCGCTTAGCTTCAGTCACAAATCGAGTCATTTGATAGCTATGGATGCTGTTTTCCATGACGTTTTCCCCGCAGAACTCACCGTCACTGGCGACATGTACAGTTGCAGCTTCAACCACCCCACCATCGACAACCACCACAATAACAACATCAACGACTTAGATTCCATCATCCGCGCCGCTGATTGCTTCGACACCAACCAGCTCCAACCGGAAAGCCCCTTCAGTGAGCGGCGTTTCACTACAAAGACGTGCTTCAGTCCCTTTTCTCCGGTTCGAACTCGCCGCCATTCAAACTTCTTTTCCTCTTCCTGTTCCGGAAACGAACCCTCTTCTCTGTTCTGTTCTCGACTTCGGCATTCACCTCACCTTACTTCTCGGCTAACGGTGGCGCCAGATCATAAACGGTGCTTCCAAAAAATCCATCGGTAAGATCTTCTCCTCTTCCTCCTCCCTTTGTTTTCATAGATCAGAACAATAGAGAGAGAGTCGGAATGGCCCGTGCAAACATGTTTCTTTAATTAATCCTGATTTTTTATGAACTGTTATTGTTACACGAATTTGATAAATTATGAGGGTTTTGTATGTATTCTTTGGTATTGATATTGTTCATTCTTTTCACTAGATACCTTAACTGTGTTACTTTGGAGTTGGAGGTTTGCAAGTTTTATCTGTATCAGATTTGAGTTTATTCCTCCTATCTTTTGCACATTTATCTTTGGTCATTTACTTATTTCAACCCTGTTTGTTCTTATTTTTCAGAGATCAGAACGAGAGAGAAATAAGGGCTTGAAGATGGAAGATGGTGAATTGTGAAACCTTCCCATGAACTATATTGTCCTCTTTGTTGTTGAACAATCCATTTTTCTCAACCTTTTTTATTTCTTTCATTCTAACTTTGCAGGCCTTTTCCATATGATAGAGATGCACATATTGAAAGCATTGTAATATAATATTGCAGATCGATAAACTCTTACCTGTCAATGAAGGAATCATGAGTGTTAATGATGCTAATGCTACTCGAGTTGCCATTTTCGGAGACAGGGAAAAAAATCGAAGTGATCCAGATTATGACCATAGCTATGGAAGGTGAGTTCTATCACTGTACCATGAATTTAATGCTACCTATGTCATTCACAGAGCTTTATCATTTAATTTGTAAGACTTTTTATTCTCTTATGACTATGAATGAGAACCGTGACATATAATTGTTGACGATTGTTATCTTAAACCTTCCCATGAACTCCAATGTCCTCTTTGTTATTGAACAATGCATTTTTCTCTTTTTTGTTTTGTTTTGTTCTCAACTTGCTAATTTCTTTGTTCTCATTTTTGCAGGGTTTTTCCAAAGGAGATGGGCAGATTGAAAGCAATGTAATAGAACATTGCAGATCAATGAACTGTGATAAGGAGGGATCTCAAACATGGCACTATGGACTCCATCAGATATGGTCAGTTCATGCATTCTGAAACACAAGTTGCAATATTAGGCTTTTTCAATCATTTTTGTTGAAATTAGGGGTTTGTATTATGATTTCCTTCCCTAACACAAGTTGTTTGGATTTTCAATCTTAGGCGTAGTTTTATTTAATCTTCTGAATTCAGATCTGCTAAATTCTTTTGTTGCAACTCCTAACTATAGTTACCTTTGTCTAATGCTAATCATCTTGCATATGCTTGGGCAGCGTGAAGATCAATATATTTCAAGACTGAGCGATCATCAGTGGTATGATTTATTTCAAAGTCATTCAAAGATGAGTATATTTTGTTGTTGTATGGGTCTTCATTAATAAGTATAATTGCAATGTTCTTCATTACTTTATATTTTTCTTTCTGCTACTTTACTTTTGCTCCTCTTATGCTTCATCTTAGTTGATTTGGGTTTTGATAAACTGTAATGTTCATTTCAATTATTTTATCTTAATTCAAAGATTTTGGTTTGCCTTTTTGGTGGAGAGTATGTGTCATCGAATTGAAGTATATTTTTGTTGTTGTTGTTACCAATATCTTATAGCCTTTAATCTAGAAGGTTGCTCATTTTAGCTTTCCTAAACAGGGATGGAAGGATATCATAGTTAAGCAAGATAAGACTAAAGAGAACCAATCAGGTATGGAAATATCTCTTCCAATTTGTGACTAGGATCTGATGCAAATCATTCTGGGTTGGGGTTTGGCTTCTCAAGGATCTGATGTAATTTAAAGTGGAGGCTCTATTTGTTGTTAGCTTCCTTTTTTTTCTTCTTTTTCTTCTTTGTAATACCCCAAGGTCCTCTATGAAAAGAACTAAATAATCTCAATTAAGTGCTCTTTGATTTGCATCCAAAAAGGTAAATAGACTATATGACATTTACGGTACTGTAGGAAAAGATGCATATAGGTTCAGTATAAGGTCTGTTCACGTAACCCTGTTGAAAAATATGAGGGTTTTTTATGTATTATTTGGTACTAATGTTGTTAATGCTTTACACCAGAGACCTTCACTCTGTTACGTGGAGGCTTTACACCAGATTTGAGTTGTAAATTCATTTAAAATATGGATCATCAGTTTCTGTTCTTTTTTTTTTTAATCTTATTGTTAACTACCCACTGAAATTGGCTATTATGTGCAGGTATTCTGGATGTTCAATATCCAGGTTCTTATGAAAATCATGAAAGAGTATGTCTGATTCTTGCAATGTAGATCACACTGCAGTTCAACATGGTATTAATCACTTCACAACTCTTCTTGCTTACTTTGGGTTTGTTTTACTTCAGGTTTGTTTGATGTAATTGGAATGTATGTTTTTGACGATTGAGTAATTGAGGTTACTATTTGATTATGCAGGTATGGGAATTTCACTGTGGTAGAGAGGGGATGGCGGGATCTCATTGTCCACAGGAATAACATTTCAACTATGGTTGCATGTAGGTGAGGATGGCCATCGCTACATATACCTACTATATTAGAAGCTTCCATATGTATATACAAGGTGTGGTTAATTGGAGGTGTTAAGAACTCAGAGACCAACTTGATTTGTGTTTTCAAGATAAGAAATGGTGTATGACTGATTGTCTATTTCTCTGCCCTCTTAATTTTATCCATTTTTATATAAATTTGTTCCCTTGCGTTTCTTTTGTCTAAAACTCATTTTAGTTTGAACTTTTTTCAGGTGATGTGGAGATTGGCCAAAGAGGAGGAAACGATACATGCTTTAGGTATGTTTGAAAGTTCCTTTCATCTTTGCTATCACCATCAACTTATTTACTCTGGCTTAAATTTTGCATGTGGCAGGCACGATGATGGCCAAATATCTCATCTGAACTCATTAAAATGAAAATGTTCAAGCTTAACTCAATACATTTTATAATTTTGTTTGATGTTTAAGCTTACAATTATGTGAATGATAAGGTCATATGTTAAATCTACCTTCTTTGCCACATGTATAAAACATAGCATGTAGTTTAGTTGTCTTATAGGCATTAAATCAAATTATCAATGACAATAAGTGCATTATAGACAAGGTATCTTGATGCAACAATTTTCTACAGGCTATTTTGTCATAGACACATCCTTACCTTTCAAAAGTTATTATGGTGCATGAGACTATTTGATACCATGTCATATTACTGGCAGCATAACATCTTAAAGTGTATGTCAGACCATTTTAAGCTTCCACTTCCCCGCCAATTTGACCTTTTCATTTATTTCTGAAATAAATTGAGCAATATGATGCTCTTCATGGCTTCTTATTATGGGGTTGGTATTATTTGGTTTACAAGCTTTTTTCTAGAAAGTTTTGAATTTAAAGTTCATTCTACAGGTTAACATATGTGATTAGATATAGAAGACTCTACCGCTGAATCTACATATTGCGACTAAGTTGAATTGCTACCAATCCAATGTCTATGCAGAGGAGTTCCGGCCTACCAGAAAGCAACTCACCATTTATAAGTGTTTTTGTTTGATTTTAGCCCTTAAAGGTAAAATATAGTGTGACAAAATAAAGCAAGCCTTGGCAGCAAAGAACCTTACCTTACTGACCAACCCAAACCCATTAAATGTGTTTCCACTTCATCATTATCTTGCTCATTGACAACTATCTGCACACATTAATGGTGCTACTGTCATGTGTGAATCTAGCACGTTGTAGGACTGCACTTACATGCGTGAAAGTGGCAGATGACACTCTCGCTTAGGATTTTGTCAACCCTCCAATACATGATTTCCGTACCTTTACAAACGTGTTTTCTCCGCCAACTATACAACAAGCATTTACTCCTTTATTCTTTTGCACATAGCAGGTGATGTTATTCAATGCTTTGTCTGAGTTTATGTTTTTTTTGAGTTGTCTCAATTTCCCAATGTGTGTTTCTGTCTTCTTACTCACATCAGTTGTGTGTTTGGTTCTTAAATTGTGGGGAATCTATACTCCGCCTCCACCCGTAATCACATTGTATTACTCCACCACAAATTCTGTTTTGGTTTTGGTTTTGTTCTTTAGTTGCTTACTTGCTTTATAATGGTTTGTGTTTTGTTTTGGTTTTCTGAACTCCGTGCTCTGTTTGATCTTTTCAATTTTCAACATGCCTAAATTATTTTGCACATGCCAAAGTTGCAAACAAAAAGACTATGATTCAGCTAAGAGCATAGGGGCATGCACTATTGTTGGACAAATTCAAGATGCTTATGAGTGGAGGAAAATCAGGGCAGTTGTTTTTACCAATTTGTGGGCAGAACAAGCATTTTTAGCTGTTTGATCTTATCTGGGCAATTTTTTCTTTCTTAGAAGTATAGATTGAGTAAAACTTATGGCTTTTTCTTTTTGGATTTTTCTTATCCTTTTCGTTTGAATGTTATTTCAGGGTGCCTAAGCGTTTGTTACTTTTTTTCTTTACTGGAAATGACATATGTGAGCAAATTAAATTGGAGTGGGTGAAGATATAGATAACAAGTTTTCTAAACTTCAATAAAAAACCATGATAGAGCAGTCACTTAAACAATGGTTTTTGGCGATAGTTAAAGAGTTTTGGTTCAAGTATGATGTTAATGAGTTGGTTTGCAAAATCCATGTAGGATTTAATAGTACATTTAAATTTAAGGGAATAATAGAATGAATTAAATGATCTACACGTATGCACATTTTAAGGAAAGTCAGCACGACGTAGGCACCAATGACACATGATAAAAAAACTCATGTGAGGAGCATTTTCCATGAAAATAGATTTTCATGTTCATGTAAAAATTAATAGAAAAATAAATTTTAATATAATTTCAGTATTTTTTTTAATGATTCTAATTTTTTTTATATGAAAGTATGATAAATTGATAGTGAAAGTATTCAACATGCTTCGTCCCTTAAAAAAAAGTATTCAACATGCCACATGCACATCACATGTGCTTAGAAACACATGTGTCGAGTTTTCCGATGTAACAAAAAAAGAAACACATGTGTCGAGCATGTGATTGCATTTATGTAAATTAATAGAATTTTAATTGAAACTTTTTTTTAAAGATAATTGAAACTCATTTTGAGAGATATCGTTTTCTGGTCACAATGACTAGAAAATATTAATATGCATGGTTTATATGAATGTATGATTAAATTATGGGTAAAGAACTGCCCACAGGAAATATTAATATACATGGTTTATACGGATGTATGATTAAATTATGGAGTACCATTTCATATGAAAATACTTCAATATTGTTAAAACTAATAGGAAAATATATATAAATAATATGTATAAGAGTATTATCATTTGATAGTTAAAATATACCATACTTGGATAAATTAAAGAAGAAACTAATAGATAAAATATTTGATGGGGAGAAACATCTTACATGAAAATACTTTCACGTTAAAACTAATAGAAACATAATTTTATTATTGTTTCCAGTCATATTAATTTAGCATTGTAACAAAAAAAAAATAGCATTGAATATGATTGGTGTTTTTCTTAAACAAAGTGCAAATAATTATTTGACTATGTTAATAGTTTCCAAACCAAACAATGATATATTATATATTATAACTATATTAATTAATCTTATAAAAGAATTTTTTGAATTTAGTTAATAACATTTTAATTATCATGTGGGGGTTGATTAGTTGAAGGGATATTGGTAAAAGAAAACAAGATCTTAATTTTGGTAAATCTTTTTAGTTTAATACACATTTTTAATTATGAATAGAAGTTGAATGCGAATATATGTATATTGACATGGATAAGAGGATGGTTTGAAATATAGCTTGAGTTCCAAAAAAGTAAAGAAGATATCTTATATATTATGTATTAAAATTTAAAAGTGTGTGTATTGTTAGTGTGAACGAATTTTATAGGTTATCTATTGAATTTCACCACAACATAAAATATTTTTGTCTTAATTAAAATTTTAAAACGAAAGTGATTGTTCTTTCTACATGGTATAATGTAATTGTTTGTGAGTGTTTTTTTTTAATAGACAAATGTTAGTGGTTAGTTGTTAGTAATTACAAATGCTCATCCTCAAGGTTCAAACTCTAGACCTCTATCTCAAACACATATTTCTTTTGACCAAAAAAAAAAAAAAAAAAACACATATTTCTACCCTTATCTCAACTAAGTGAGCTATCCCATCCACTATAATTGTTTGTTAGTGTAGAATTACTTTACACCAAAATTGCATATCCTTTAAAACTCACGTATTATCAATACACTGTTAATTAATTAAATGGAGAAAAAA
This sequence comes from Lotus japonicus, assembly GCF_012489685.1. Taxonomy (NCBI): domain Eukaryota; kingdom Viridiplantae; phylum Streptophyta; class Magnoliopsida; order Fabales; family Fabaceae; genus Lotus; species Lotus japonicus. The sequence continues at coordinate 36,818,654 of NC_080045.1, read as the reverse complement.
TTAACCGTGCAAAGCACGGGTCTTGATACTAGTTCAACACATTTATTGATATTTTATACTCCAGGTGGCATAAAAGGAGAAGCTGCTTTAAGATATTAAAAAAGGCAGAGACTATTTGCGCCTCCCCGTTTTGCTAAGTCCGCCATCTCCGTTTTTGAAAATTCCAACATTGCCCTTAGTAAAAAAAACATAAAAGCTAATATTTAATTTTTACTTCCCACACACCATCTCCTTCTTCCTCCTCACCCTCCTCTTAATCCTCCACTCCTCCACTCCCAAGTTCTTTTGGGTGATCTCAAGTCAAGAATAGAAGCTTACCCATGTAAGTTTTTACCTTTTTTTCGAGCTTTTTTTTCAGCTTTTTTTAGCTGACATCGCGATTTCGCGACTTTCCGACGTAACTGGTTAGTCCCGCCCTTAAAACTGCGGTAATCAAACAAATTACACGCTCCCGCTAACATGCGTGCGGAAGTGTTAAATTTATACCTTCCGCTAACTTGTTAGCGGAAGTGAAAAACTTAGTCATTTCCCGTGGTTATAACTGCGGATGCGTTATAATTTTCAACCTGTCCGCACTTATAACTGCGGTAGGTTCATAAAACATGAGGCATCTGTACGAGGTTACTGTAAGCCTCTCTAATAGCACAAATTTCCCGTTGTTATAACTGCGGATATGTTATAATTTTCAACCGGTCCGCACTTATAACTGCGGTAGGTTATGAGCCTTGTGTAAACGGTTACTGTAAGCCTCTTTAATAGCACCAATTTCCCGTGGTTATAACTGCGGGTGTGTTTAAATTTTTAACCTGCCCGCAGTTATAAGTGAGGAAGGTAGTTTTTTTTTTTTTAAATTAAAATTACTGAAGGGTATTTTGGTCTTTTTGCAGTTTTGGGATGGCTCACTTAGCAAAATAGGATGCGCGAATAGTCTCTGCCATATATATATATATATCCCTATAGTACTGCTTTTTCCGTTCAAAATCTCGTGGTGCAGGTTTGAGAAAAAGCCAAAATCTGTCCTTTCCTACTACCACGTGTCACATCACCATTGGTCCAAGTTGTAAGTGAATATTCAACGCTGCGTGGGTGCATGGTCTTATCATAGACCCCTGGCCAGATTAAGCCATGTGGCAGAGAATAAGCTGCAACCGTTTGATCTCCTGCGGTGCATGGAAGCTCCCGTGGACTATCAGCACCGGATCAGATCCATTTTTTCCTGACTGTGTAAAACTATTTTACACTGTCAGTGCATATCCATTAAACTCTTCTTTTTATTCTTAAATTCATAAATAAAATAAAATAAAAATATTAAAATAAATCAAATAAAATACTAGAAAGATAACAATCCAAAAATAAACAACTTAAATCCTAACTAAATCTATAATTTAAAAAGTACTAATTAATGATAAGATAAAAAACTACTAAAATCTACCAAATCATAATAAAAACTCATAAAATCCTAAAATAATTAAAAATCCGAAAATTACTTTAAAATATCATAAAAACTAATTAAAACTCATAAAATAAATTTAAAATAAAATAAAAGACCCACAAAAATACCAATATATCCCCGGGTCAACATTTAGAATCATTTCTCATTAGAAGCTACAAATCTTAGCTTATTAGTTATGTCTCGGATTCAATACAATCCATGAAACCAAACTTGGAAAAGGATGTATTAGAGCATCAGCCTGCAATGTAGAGATTTGAGGAGCAGGTTGAGCAGATTCTGCTCGCTAGCATTGAAGAGCATTAATTTTGTCACCTTAAACTAGATAATCTCAGTAATTAAATCCTTGTAGTTGAAGCTTTCTATGTAATTATAAGACCTTCAAGTTGAAGCTTTCTTATAATAATAAGAGCACGGATATCGTGAGATGCTTGCTATGGCGTAGTCAAATGGGGCTAGTGTGAGTAATAATTCCAAAATATATGAACTTGAAAATATGCATTTTATTGATGGTTATAATAATTAGGCTTAATTGCAACTTTGGTCCCTGACGTTTACCAATTTCACAATTTTAACCCCCCCACCTAATTTAATTACACAGATGGTCCCTGACTTTGCTTCCCGTCTGCAATGTTGGTCCTGTCGTTTATTTGTTAACGGAGGAGGCTTACGTGGATGTCCAATTGGAGAGAGAAAGAAGGACTGAAGAGAGAGGGAAACACGTGACACCTGCAACGGTCATCTTCTACCCTCTTCCTCCTTAAAAAACATAGCACCGTGAGGAAAATGTTTCGAAGCTTGAGATTTAGCGAAAAGGGAAGAGATAAAGAACGAACGAGTCCCTAGAGGCAAGGAAGAAGGTTGAATCAATTGCTGGTCTCTTTCTCTCTCCAATTCAACTTCCACATCAGCTAAGTGACCATTCACGTAAACCTTCTCCATTAACAAACAAACGGTAGGACCAACGTTGCAAACTGCCAGCAAAGTCAGGGACCATCTGTGTAATTAAATTAGGTGGGGGACTAAAATCGTGGAATTGGTAAACGTCAAGTACCAAAGTTGCAATTAAGTCTAATAATTAATGTTCAAGTTATTTTAATATGTTAATGGTGGTCTAGTGGATGTGTGACTAGTTTACTACTTACGTGTAGTGGGTTCAAATCTTGGTGGCATCTTTTTTTATTTGTGAATTTCCGGAAATAAGTTCAGTTATTTAGCAAAAATGTGCAACTATAGGATTCAAACACACAACCTTTCATAAGGAGGTGCAGGATGCGGTTTGCAAGATGAACCAACATATCTATTGAGAGTAATTTTAAACATTAATAATATATAACGGTTTTCTAGAAGCTGTTTCTCAAAGAGATATATCTCTTCACCAAGGGATGTTAGTATCTCTATATAAAGAGATACTTGGGCAGAAAAACTAGAGATTCTGATGCATGAAATTGGACTTTGTTTTGGCCAATTTCTCTCCCATTTACTTTATCATAAATCATCCTTCACTTCTCTAATGCATGAGTGAAGTGTGAGAATCATACTTCTGTAAACTATTGTCAAGATACGTTTGGTGTGTTAGTGCAAACCACATCAAGGGATTCAAAGTATCTTGAAGGGAATTTGCCGGTTTTCTCAATTGCATCCAATATACATTAATTGGTGGGGGCGAATTGAACCTAAAAGTTAGTGCTTATGTACGCTTTGAATCTTCAAGTACTTCCGTCATCAACTTCGTCAATCCAAGAGTTGCAGCATCTTCCCGAACACAGATTATTTCCCAACAATCTTTAGGTTCAATTATTCTTAATCAATGGCTGCATCACTCAAAGACATGACATCTAATTTTGTGAAATTGGACAAGTTTGATGAAGGACTTAAAACATTGTATCTATCTCTGCCCATAAAAGTATGTCTCTATACTTTGCCATGAATAATGAAAGAGCATAGAAGGAACGAGAAGGAGATAGACTAAAAGACATTCTACAAGAAGATCAAATGAGATCAATTACACTTATGAATAGAGGTTAGTACCCCACAACCATTTTTATTGTGTGAAGACTATGAATCTTAAGATCCAATATATCTTCTACATGCTTTAATATGATTAAGTTTACATGTGGTAGCAAAGCATGAGTTAGAGAATTTGCAATTTTTTCTTTAATGGTGATTTGATCCATGAATAATAGAGATTAAATGATATGCACCTACACTGACGTCCAATCACATTATGCCACATAGGACTAAGTGGTTACAAATATTTTTAACTTTAATTATTAAATTAATAAATTGCTGATGTGGCGGAAATCAATTGGATGCATGTGTAAAACAAGTTTACACTGTCAGTGCACCTCCTATTTTCTCTGAATAATATCTTAAAATTATTCTTGATTGTTTAGAGAATTAAACTATTAATTTTCCGCTGCATGAGATTATATGCTTGCTGCAATATAGAATTATTGATGTTCATGTTTGAATGTGTTTGAGTTTTATTCCTTATGCATGAATGATATTTTGAAATTAGAGTTAACTGTTTGTATGATCAGAACACTTAATTATTTATGACTTTTTCTTTATAATGATATATGATGAATGGTCAATGACATTTACATGTGCAAAATTCTGGATGTGAATGAGAATTCAAGTATATCACGACTAAAATATTTCTGGATATGAAATTTTTTGTGTGTAGCTATAATAATATTTTGTTGCACAAATTGTCGTTGAAATCAATGGGTAGAGAAGATTTTTGATAACTCTTATAATGATATTGATTTAGTATCATTGTTGTTTACATTCGTAATCATCATACATGAATAGAGATTTTTTGGACATTATTCAAATTAAAGATCTCATCGAAAACTTACAGCGGCTTGCCAAACAAAAGCTAAAAGAAAAAAGTGTGGGGCTTTTTATGAATAATGCTTGGGATTGAATCCGAAAAAATGCAGAAATTGCGTACAAAAATGATATTACTGTAATCATCAAATAAGTCGTGAAGACACACTGGTTCATTGGCAACGCTCCATGGCATGTGCTTTGGGTTGTGTGGGTTCAAATCCTACACTGGCACCTTATCATTTTGAATGTCAATTTAAAATTCAAATTGTGCAAAATGGGATTTGAACTCAAGGCATACGTGACTATTATGATTGACACCATCCATGTGATGTAAATTAGTTGATGATATTTTATAATAAATTTACGGAGAGTTGGATGAAGAAGTGTATATGAAACGACCTGAAGGGTTTGTTGTCAAATGCCAAAAGCACAAAGTGTGTAAATTGATAAAGTCGTTATATGGGTTAAAACAAGCACCCAAGCAATGACACCAAAAGTTTGATCAAGTTGTGCTTGCTAATGGATATAAAATAAATGAATCTGGTAAATGTATTTATAGTAAATTTCAAAATGAAAAGGAGTCATGATTTGTTTATATGTGAATGATATGTTAATCTTTGGCACTGATTTAAATGAGGTAGAAAAGACTAAATCTTTCTTATCCAAAAGTTTTGATATGAAAGATTTAGGTGAAGCATATGTGATTTTAGGAATTAAAATCATAAGAGATGGTGAGGATATTGGTTTATCCCAATCCCAGTATATTGAGAAAGTGCTTAAGAAATTTGATCATTTTGATTGCAAATCAGTTTCTACCCCTTTTGATTAAAATAGTAATTTACAACCACATAAAGGATGTCCTGTAGCACAACTTGAATATTCAAAGGCAATCAGATGTTTAATGTATGACATGACCTGTACTAGGCCTGATATAGCATATGTTGTTGGTAGGTTAAGTCGGTATACATGTAATCCAAGTAAAGACCATTGGCATGCTGTTCATAGAGTATTGAAATACTTGAAAGAGACAATTAATTATAGTTTGACCTATAATGGTTATCCTTCAGTTTTAGAGGGATATACAGATGTTAGTTGGGTAACTTATGTAGAAGATCATGCTTCCACTATTGGATGGATCTTCAACTTGGTGGAGGTGCAGTTTCTTGGGGTTCAAAGAAACAAACTTGCATTGCTGACTTCACCATGGCTACATAATTTTTTGCTCTTGCTGCAGGTAGTAAAGAGGCTGAATGGCTAAGAAATTTATTATATGAGATACCTATTTGGACCGGGCGGGTCATTACAAGCCCGTTGACCCGTCCGGTAAGGCTAACGCTTGGCAAATAAGGACGTAGGTCCTAGCTGGAAGATGTGGGTCCGAGTTATTTTGTCTTGTTATATTGCACACATATGTATTTGTCTTATTCAACATTGAGATTTGGGCCCTGCATGTAAGGCCCAAATCCATGAACATTCTAGATAAAGACCACTCCTACTATAAAAAAGGGTGTCCTCACCTTGTACTAGGGACCTTTTTTACCATTTATGAGATAATTTCCTTATTTACATATTGCTTACACTATTTTAGCTCTGCTAGGGTTTATCAAGGGTACTTTATTCCTATTGTTATACCTTAGACAAGAACATTGGCGCTGTTTGTGGCTCTTACTCAGTGATTGTTCTTCTGCTGACATGAGAGGCAATTTATTCTTTGATGGAGACACGTTCTTGTGGTGGGCGGGCACCACGCCGTCATGGTGGTGGTCGTCACAGTGGAGGCAGAAGTCAGGCACATGCGCTTCAGCATGAAATGGAGGATGAGGCTTCCTCCGATGGGGCGTCAGTGGCGGTGCGATCTCACGCCACCACGACGCCGGACAACCCAGAACGGCCGGCTGCGCCGGTCAGATCAGGACTAGATCTTAAGGCAATGCTTCCCACTCCGGAGACAGAGGAGCCACGTGTTGAAACACTAGTTCAAGCGAAGGACCATGCACCCGGAGCCTCATCTGCGGAGCTAAGGTAGGTGTTGGACACTATTCAGGCAGTTCAACATCAGAATGAACACTTACAGGCTCAGGTGGAGTACCTTAATCAAATGCGCGACTTAAGACGTGGACAACGTGTGGATGCTGAGGACGTGGTGGATTTTCAGCCCTTTGCGGCCATAGTGGCTGCAGTTAAGATTCCAGAGCATTTGCAAACTCTGACTTTGGACATGTATGGGGGAGATACCGACCCAATCAACCATTTACGGTATTTTAATACTAAAATGGTCATTGGCGGGGCGTCCGACGCTGTGAAGTGCAGATTGTTACCTTCAACGTTTAAGGGCGTGACAATGACTTGGTTTATCAAACAACCTCCATATTCCATTTCCAACTTCACTGATTTGTCAACTAAGTTTTTAACACAATTTTCGGCCAATCAAGCACAAAAGGCAACCCCGGCTGATTTATTCAATATTCGCCAACAGGTGGGCAAGCGTATCAAAACATACATGGATCGATTTAGCAGAGTTTCAGTGCAGTTAGAGGACGCCAGTCCGGAGGTATGTGTGGGGGCCTTAAAAAATGGGCTCAGATGCGGCTCGTTGAACAAAGATTTAACCAGAAGACTCGCCAAAGATATGATGGATTTGCGTGCACGGGTACAGGAATTTATCTTGGTTGAACATGATGAGCAAACTAAGAAAGATAGGGACAATTGGCGGGCTCAACCAGACGTTTCAGCGGAAAAGGGGCGCGCTCCTAAAGAACAACTCCCCGCTCAAACACCGCGCCAGCCAAGGCGCCGCCCTATCCTTCAGGCAAACAGGGGCCACAAAGTAACACTTGGCATCGAAACAGTCAACCTGCTTCGGTGAATCCAGCGGCTCAGGGAGGAAATGCTCCCGCCCAGGGTCATCAAACCAAATTGAACGCCCCTCTCAGCACAATCCTGCGAGCAATAGGGCAAACCAACGTAGTCCAATACAGGCCACCCAGGCGACCTCCTGCGAACGTGGACACAACAAAGTGGTGTGAATTTCATAAAGACATGGGACACAATACTGATAATTGCTGGACCCTGCGCAAGGAGATTGAACGACTGATCAAGGCGGGGCATTGGTCCAACTTTGTCTCAGGAGAAAATACACAGCCAGAAGCAGTCAAAAACACTGGCGGTGATTTGGCGGCGGGCATTTGTCCAACTGGGTCTTGCTCATCAATTGCCGGGGGATTTGGCGGCGGGCGTGTATCTAGCAAATGAAGGAAAAGATATGTTGAGGCAGTAAACTCGGTGCACCATGCTTACGAGGGGGAATGTTGGCTGAACCACGCTCCTATTACTTTCTCGCCAAAAGATTTTGATCACGTGATTCCGCATGATAATGATCCAATAGTGGTGACTCTGCGCGTGAATAACTATGTTACTAAGAAAGTTTTTCTGGACCAAGGCAGTTCTGCAGACATCATATATGGCGATGCATTTGAAAGATTGAGCTTAAAGGAGTCAGACTTAAAGCCATATACAGGGTGTTTGGTCGGATTCACGGGCGATCGGGCCAAGGTCCGAGGCTATGTGGAATTGGACACTGCTTTTGGCGAGGGGGATTATGTGAAGAAATTTCAAGTAAAATATTTGGTTCTTCTATGTAAGGCGACGTATAATGTGCTTCTTGGGCGCGATACCTTGAACAAAATACGTGCAATAATCTCAACCGCCCACTTAACAGTAAAGTATCCAGCTTGCAACGGAAAGGTGGGGATTTTGAGGGTGGATCAAGAGGCCGCCCGAGCATGTTACGCACAAAGTTTGGAACTTTATGGTAAGAAGGCGGCCAAAGAAGCACATCGCGTCACGGAAATTTTTCCACATGAAGATTTTAATTTGGATCTGCGTGATGATTCGGAGGAGTTAAGACCTCAGCCGGCGGAAGAAATCAAATCTGTTCACTTATCTGGGCGTGCTTTGAAAATTGGGAGCACTTCGTCAAAGGAACAAGAGGACCGATTGGTCCAACTACTCAAAAAAAATTTGGACTTATTTGCATGGACAATTAAGGATGTTCTAGGCATTGATCCCAACGTTATATCTCATCACTTGTCAATCCAGCAAGGGGCCAAGCCTGTTGTACAGGCTCGTAGGCGCATGGGCGAGGAAAAGGACAAGGCGGTGCAAATAGAGACTCAAAAGTTACTTGAAGGAAAGTTCATTAGAGAAGTTCAATACCCAACATGGTTGGCAAACGTTGTTATGATGCGAAAGGAAAATGGGAAATGGAGAATGTGTACAAATTACACAAGTTTAAACAAAGTTTGCCCAAAGGATTCTTATCCACTCCCAAATGTGGACAAGTTGGTAGATGGGGCTTCTGGGAATGAAATGCTCAGTTTGATGGATGCATATTCAGGGTACAACAAAATTATGATGTATCGCCCTGATGAGGAGAAAACGGCGTTCATGACAAGTCAGGCGAACTATTGTTACAAGACGATGCCTTTTGGTTTGAAGAACGCAGGAGCAACCTACCAGCGATTGATGGACAAGGTTATTGCAAGTCAAGTGGGAAGAAACATGGAAGTGTATGTAGATGACATGATTGTTAAAACTATCAAAGGGGGCGAGCATCACGAAGACTTGGCCGAGGCATTTGCACAAATCCGGAAATACAACATGAGACTGAATCCAGAAAAATGTTCCTTTGGAATTTTGGGTGGCAAGTTCTTAGGATTCATGATCACTTCAAGGGGGATCGAGGTTAATCCTGACAAATGCAAAGCTATAGTAGACATGAAAAGCCCGTCCAGTATTCGAGAGGTCAAGAGGTTAACAGGACGGTTGGCGGCCTTATCTCGCTTTTTTCCAAAAGCAGGTGATAGGGCGACGCCATTTTTTACGTGCTTAAAAAAGAATACAACTTTTCAATGGACAGGGGCGTGCGAAGAGGCCTTCCAGCAACTTAAGGAGTTGTTGGCCTCGCCGCCTATGCTAGCTAAGCCTACGCCAAGGATTCCTTTAATTCTTTACTTGGCGGTCACTGATGCGGCGGTTAGTACAGTTTTGCTTCAGGAAGAAAACAAGCAATATAAAATCATATACTTTGTAAGTCACACACTACAAGGGGCAGAAGTGCGTTACCAGAAAATAGAAAAGGCGGCTCTGGCAATACTAAAGACGGCCAGGCGACTTCGGCCATACTTTCAGAGCTTTCAAATAAAGGTCAAGACTGACATTCCTAAGAGACAAGTTTTGCAAAAGCCTTATTTATCAGGGCGACTGGTTAGTTGGTCGGTCGAACTGTCAGAATATGACATCAGCTATGAACAGAGAGGACAAGTCACAATTCAGAGTCTGATTGACTTTGTAGCAGAGTTAACACCCACGGAGGGTGACAAAGAAAATGCAGAATGGGTACTTTCAGTTGATGGTTCATCCAATGAATCAGGGAGTGGGGCTGGCGTGTCAATCGAAAGCCCGGACAAAATGCTGATTGAGAAATCACTAAAGTTTGGATTCAGGGCGAGCAACAATCAGTCCGAATATGAAGCATTAATAGCTGGTTTGAGACTCGCCATTGAATTGGGAGTGCAAAAACTATATATAAAGGGCGACTCCCAGTTGGTAGTAAAGCAAGTGCGCGGTGAATATCAAGTGAAGGACCCACAATTGTCCAAGTACCTAGAAATTGTTCAAAGGCTTATGCAGGCGATCGAACATGTCAGGATCGAGCACATACCAAGAAGTCAAAACGAGTGTGCGGATGCATTGGCTAAACTGGCTAGCACTGGGCGACTCGGAAACTACCAAACTGTAATACAAGAAATCCTGCCCCATCCAAGTACAGACATGCTAGAGTTCAAAGTGGCAAAGGCTATAGGAAATGGGGAACCATCTTGGATGGACCCAATCATCGACTTCTTAAGTCAGCAACCTCAAGATGAAAGCAAAAACACTAAGGAAAAGAGGCGAGAGGCTAGCTTTTACACCTTGGTTGGTGGACAGATGTATAGGCAGGGAATTATGTCTCCAATGCTTAAATGTGTGGATGCTGCCAAATCTCAAGAAATAATGGCTGAGGTTCATGAAGGAGTCTGCTCAAGCCACATTGGAGGGCGGTATTTGGCCGTGAAAGTCCTCAGGGCGGGATTCTATTGGCCAACTATCAAGAAAGATTGCCTCGAATATGTGAAGAAGTGTTCAAAGTGTCAAGTTTTTTCCGATATACACAGGGCACCACCAGAGCAACTCACAACAATGACCGCTGCCAAGGTGCGAAACTTTTTGTGGAGGCGTGTTGTGTGCCGTTTCGGAGTTCCAATGGCATTGGTTATGGATAATGGCACTCAATTTACCAGCGCATTGACAAGGGACTTTTGTGCTGACCTTGGGATTGACATGCGATTCACTTCAGTTGAACATCCTCAGACAAACGGCCAGGCTGAGGCGGCTAACAAGGTCATATTAAATGGATTGAAGAAGAAGCTTGATGAGGCAAAAGGATGGTGGGTGGAGGAATTTCCCGATGTTTTGTGGGCGTACAATACCACGGTCCAAACCAGCACTGGAGAAACGCCGTACAGACTAACCTATGGTTCAGACACTATGTTACCTGTGGAGGTAGAAAATCAAAGCTGGAGGGTTGCAAACAGGAATGAAGAAGAAAACAATGATAACTTAATCGCAAACTTGATCATGCTCCCAGAATTGCAAAGAGAGGCACACTTGCGTAATGAAACAAGAAAGCTAAGGGTCGCCCGAAAATATGCAACTAAGGTCGTCCCTAGAAAGATGAAGGCGGGAGACCTAGTGTTGCGTGAAAGGACGCTAACTTCAGGGAAGAACAAATTGACACCCAATTGGGAAGGCCCTTTTAGGGTTAAAGCTGAAGTGGGCGTAGGGGCGTACAAGCTTGAACAGTTGGATGGCAGGGCGGTGTGCCGCACGTGGAATGCCTCCAGTTTGAGGCAATACTATAGTTAAGAAGAAGAAAGTCGCACTCTTTTTTCCTTGAAAAAGGTTTTTAATGAGGCGACCAATGAAAAGAAGGGGGGAAACTCTCATGTACGGGTCTATAGAACCTAGTTTTTTATTAAAAGAAATGAAAAATGTTTTACAGTTTGATATTCGTCACAACTGACAAGATCTAACTCATAAACTTTCTTAAACAAACTTCCTATGGCGATGATCTAATATGACAAAAACATTCGCAATCAGAAAGTGTCATCACCGAGCAAACATAGCCTTGGCAATTCTAGTGACCACTAGAAACCAAGCACCGTCCGTAAAACGACTAAGGCCAGTAAAATGTGCCTAAGCCTTGTTTATCATACTAAGGACAAAAAGCCTCGCCAAATGGCGAGCAAAGTCTCAGTAAACCAGCCATAACGAAATTAAAGTAATCACGAGCAAAACATGCTTAAAAATGAAAAGGGGACAAGCGCCCAAAGTCCTATGTCATTACAAAACAAAGGGCGGGGCCCAGAATCCAAATGAAAGAAACAAAAGTCAAGTTACAAACATGGAAAATATTTTTAAAACATCCTATGCTTGATTATCCGCGTTGGCAGTGGGGACAGTCTTCTCCACGTCCTCGCCCTGAGTTGTTTCGCTTGCAGCAGCTTTCTCCACACCCTCGCCCTCGCCCAGAGTTACCCCTTCATCCTCATCGTTAGACTCTTGCATGAAGGGAAGGCTACTCACTTCAGGATCAGGATCGCCTATAACCTTTCCATCCACGATCTTCTTCATGAAACCAAACATGGAAAAATCAAGTTTCGGATAAAGAATCCGAAGTTGCTCTTTGGCGCTGAGATGACCCAAAACATATTGACGAGAGCTCTTTTCTAAAAGAGTCTCGTTGGATTTCTTCAACTCGGCCTCCAGCTTCTTGATTTTCTCTTCAGCAGCATCAAGTTTGGTTTCAAGATTGCCCTTAGCAGCCCTCTCTTTGGCAAGATCTTTCGTCGCCCCCTGAAGCTGACGGCGGACGCCGGTCAAAGCATCTTCAGTTTTCAAATGCGAATAGGCCGCCTTGGCATCCTCAAGTTTTTGCTGGGCGCGGGCCTTATCCGATTCAATATTCTTCAGGTGAGGAAGAATACCGGCGGCGCAGCTGGCAGCGACGATCGCTTGGTTCACTGCGAGGGTCACAGCGGCTCGAACACCCTTAGAGGCCACATCATGAGGAATTTGAGTATTGAAATTCCTCTCCATGAAGTTAAGGCCATTGAATTTAGGATCAAATACGCTATGAAGAGCGCAAGTATCACTACCAGGTACCGCGTCCCGAGACGATTGAGGAACAGGGCTGGCGGCGGCTACCAAGTTGGCAAAAGCGCCAGGAGTGTGAGTCGGGGGCGGGGGAATGTTGCTTGAAGTTCTCTTGTCTTTTGGAGCCCTGGATAAAGTATCATTCAGTGTTGTTTGCTTGGGGTCATTCTTGGAAGAACTGCCGGATTTTTGACGTTTGGGGTCACGCTCGTCTACCATGGGCGACTTGTTCTTCCTGTCACCCTTCAAGTTTTTCTTCTCGTTTTTCCTGTGTCCCTTAGCAGCATCGACCTGGCTGGCGATCAAGGCCTGCATACTGTCAGCATTGACGCCGCCTTTGGACTTGCCCATTTCAGCTGCGAACAGTAAAGAATACACAAGTTAAAAACAGGCGATCAAGGAAGGCTCATTACAAGGCATACACAATAAATCCAAACTTACAAAACAATTCCTGAAGTTTCCCATCTTTGGCGGCCTGGAGAAGGTCGGAACAGGAAATTTGAGGAAGGGTAAGGATGTATAAGGCGACCTGTTTCTCCTCCTCGGTCAACGCCTCAAGCACGACAGTAATATCCCGCCGAGGGTTCACGGTCCAGTGTAAAGGAAACAAGGGGCGGTCCTTTTTGTCAAGTATGAGATTGGGAATTTCGAGCGAGTGAACGATCTTAAAAAACTTATTTTCCCAGTGCTTAAAGTAGCTTTTTAACTGTTTGAAAATGGCCATATTGGGGCGGGCCGACAAAGGAACAAAAGACACACAAGAAGGTTTGGCGATGCTAGTCTTATAGAAAAAGAAAAATAAAGGGTAAGTGGGGGCAAAGTTTAGCTGCTCACACAACAACTCAAAGCAACGAATGAAGCCCCAGGCGTTCGGTAGAAGCTGACATGGGGCGACATTTAAGAAAGTAAGTACGTCGCAGACAAAGGTGGAAAAGGGAAGCTTCATGAAAAGCTCGGTAAAAATATAACCATGAAGATAGAACCAGGCATGCTCTCCATCGGCCCCAGAAGGTTTAAGGGTTACGACTTCATTGTCATCGCAAGGGGCGACATTCAGGGATAGGTCATCGTTATGGCCGGTGTAAGACCTGGATTTACAGACAAGTTCATTTCCGACTCACGCGTAGAATCAGTGTAAGCGTGACAGGAGTTTGATGTTTGAGAAAGATTAATGAAGAATAAAGTTCAGGAATTGCTTGAGGAATGTTGCGTAGTCGTTTTTGGAGTTAGTACGAGTCGTCTGCACACCTGCCTTATGGCGAGCGTGTCCAGAATAACCTAATTTCGCTTTTAGAGCAACGTTTTTAGTGAGATTTCTAATCCTTGGAAAATTTAAAGGTTGTCTTTATTTTTCCTTCGACCAGCGTTTCATTTCGGAACTCTGGACTGTACGCACGATAGTATTCACTTTTCGGAAGTCCGACAACGCTAATTTCTTTGCTTCGAAACCCTAGATTCGAGTGATGGATGAAGACTTTTTCTATTCGGGACTTCTAACGAAGTTTCCGTTCGTGTTGCCAGATTTGTTTCGACGTTTCCAATCTTTCGTCAGAAGGAAGTTTTGTCGTCTGACCATCACAACAAAAAGTAGTTTTTCGGGACAGATTAACTTACACCGCTTTTGGGATTTTAGATATCGTTTTTCCCAAATGTCTGAGATTTGTTTTGAGTTCTGGAAATCTGACGCCAGAATCTCTCTTAGAATTCATCGGTGAACATGCTGCAAAAATCGGAATCGCGAAATTTTCATTTTCCCGCGATTTCA